>NC_042617.1:88030845-88161345 GCF_901001135.1 Rhinatrema bivittatum | reverse complement strand
GGGGGGGGGGGGGGGGGGGGGGGGGGGGGGGGGGGGGGGGAGGATATGATTACTCTGCCTCCACCAATTACCAGAACAATCTCAAAGAAATTCCTGAACCAACTTGAAATTCCTGTATGACTTGAAGCACCAGATCCCATTTTCTCTCTAGTGCCTCTCATTTCTATCTGACTTCCAACTCAGATTTTACAGAGTCAAGAAGATGTACAGGTCCTAGTTTCTTAAAAGGATGTTCCACCAGCTATGCCAGGTCAGTTGCTAGACGAAGTAGTGAAGTTGGTGAAGGATTTCTTTACCTCTTTAATGGTTAAGGATAAGGAGGGTACCATTCAATCTCTCCTTTCCGGCATATCAACTTTACTACCATGAGAGAGAGTCCCACTATCTCCAGTTCATATGGACATACCATCATAGCCTCCACCAGGGGGTTTTAGCCTATGGCTTTCACTTGTAGTGAATTCTTCTTTTTTTTTTTTAATTTTATTTTTATCATTTTCAAACAATTATACAAATAAGAAATCACTTACTTCCAGAGAAAACAATGGAGTGAGAATAACATTTTTAACATCTAATAAAGTTTATAATAAAGCATAATCCCACAATATATATAACATATCACAATCCCACAAAGTATATATTCAGGTACTCTTACTCCCAACTTTAGTGGTAATATTGAGAGAGGATAGATTACGGGAGATCATAGGAAATATTTTATGCATGTAACAGGCTTAACCTAATATCTAAGAACATAAGAAAATGCCATACTGGGTCAGACCAAGGGTCCATCAAGCCCAGCATCCTGTTTCCAACAGTGGCCAATCCAGGCCATAAGAACCTGGCAAGTACCCAAAAACTAAGTCTATTCCATGTTACCATTGCTAGTAATAGCAGTGGCTATTTTCTAAGTCAACTTAATAGCAGGTAATGGACTTCTCCTCCAAGAACTTATCCAATCCTTTTTTAAACACAGCTATACTAACTGCACTAACCACATCTTCTGGCAACAAATTCCATGTACGCCTGTTTTTATAACATGTGCAATCCTCTGACACAGCGGCAAATGGCCTCTGGCCGCACCCTGCCCCCAGACTGCCCCACCCCCAGATTGCCCCTTTTTTGAAGCCCCGGGACTTAGATGCTTCCCGGGGCCTTTATAAAATAGGCCCAGTGCTCATAACCCAATTTACGTGCATAGAGCGTTAAAACCCGGCCCTTATGTTCTAAGGAAAGTTTTATAGTTCTGATTGAAATATGATGGAAGATGTGTATTTTTTCTCATGTATATCATAATATACATTTCATGGAATGAATACCTTTTTCAAATAAAAACTGTATTCAAGAGAAGTCTCCCAGTTTTTTCATTAATCAATTTCCAAAATAATGTGAAACTAATGAATTGGATTTGAGAAACAATGCATTAAAAATGTCTAATATTTTCATCCATTACTGCATATTTGTAATCCAGTTATGCATCCAGTTTTTACACAGTAAAGATATTCTGTGAAGTATTTATAATTTATGTTTGTAGTGGCATTTCTTTGGCCTAATATTATATTCTACTGATGTTCAGTGCAATAAATGTTGTTCTGCTGTACTATCAGTTTTTCTGCTGTACAGTCAGTTTGCTGGTATACAGTTACAGAACAAAAAAACAGTATGCTAGCATTGGCAGGTTTCAGCTGGAAAGGACTGCCATATTATATATAGGTTGTTATAGCATCTAATGCAGGGCTGGAAGAAGCACTAGCTAGCCACCTAGAGTGACAGACTTGGGGGGCAGTCGCTTAGGCCTTGCTCAGATTTGGAAGCAACACTCTGGACTCTTCCTGGTGGCAGTTCCGAAGCAATTGGACCTCCTCCTTCCTGCCCACGGGGGCTGGAACAGGAAGTGTATCATGTGCTTAAGCAGGCAGGAGGTTAAATTGCTGCAGCCAGAAGGAGCAGGAGGCATGGGCCCCATGGATAAAGAGGGTGAACGGGAGAAAGTCACTGGTTTCTTCTGCTCCCGGGGCTGCCCCAATTTTCACGTTAGATATTACTATTTCCATTTTTACCCAAAGTAAACCATAAGTCATAAGATCTTACCAGGAATTAGAAGAAGCTTTTTTGATCTGGGATATGACTTCTGAAGTATTCAAGATGGAAAAAGGACTCCATGGGCCAGAAGAAAGTAGCAGGTCTCAGAGGCCACAGCAGAACAGCATCTGCTGGGCCCACATGGCTCAGTGGAGAGGAAGTGGCATTGGCAGGTCCACCCAGCTGAAGAGGAGCAGCATGGTACTCAGCTAGGCATGCATGGCCAAACACAGGAGCAGCGTCTGTCCCACAAATGGGAGGGAGAAGAGCATCTTGATGCTGCCCAGGCCCAAGGAGGAGGTTGCTGCTGTCTGCAAAGTCTGGGGGGCGGGCAACAGACAGAGAGAGAGAGAGAGCGCAAGCATAAGAGATCCATGACAATCTCAGGGTGACTGGAAATCAAACGTTCCCAGATAAGGAGAGCAGGGGATTTGTATTAATTCTTATTTGTTTGATTTATTGGGTTTTATTTTGTGTGTGTACTGTTTTAAAATATTTTATTGATTGGGAATTTTTTTTTAAATTTGTACATGAGTTTTTAATCAATGGATGTCATTGTATTTGTCAGCTAATTTGAAATTTTTATTAGTGTGGTTTCACTATTATGATTGATGAGCTATAATTCTTGATTTTATAGTTTGATGTTTTATGAGGCATGGTGATGTTTGTTACTCCATTGTTCTAGTGCATACAGAGTCTGGCTTGTTAAGGTTTCCAGTTTGGGGTTTTTTTTTTCTCATTTCTATTTTAAGGTTTCTTTATTCTATTTGCTGAGGGTCTCTCTGTGTTCTGCATGTATGACCGAGGTGAGAAATTCTGCTAATGTTTAGTTTCTGTATAAGGATATATAGCAGCATGCCTTTTTCTGGTTTCCTAATATGATGTGTATTGGTACTTTAAGGTCTGATTGCTTTTCAAAGGTAGGGTTGTTACTGTTTGAATGCTAGCAGTTACTGTGTTTTGGTAGGGAAGGTTTATTATATTGTTGTAACCCTTTCTTGACGGATGGCAAATATGCTGAAGGCAACGGAGAGAGCAATTCTGTACATAGTGAATAAACAATCCACACCTCTCTTTATTTTCATTCTTTGCAGAATCGTTAAATTTACCACTGTCCCTCCCGACGCAGCCTCACGGCGAAACACGGGTTTCGTGTCGGGGGACTTGTTGGAATATGGATGATGTGCCTAATGTAAATTGTGGAGTTGCCATACCAAGTAAATAACTATTACAACTATCTGACTAAAGCGTGGATCTTTAATTATCTCTGCACATATCCTGAAGGTGCATAAAATAATTTATAACTAGAGCTGTCTTCACACTTCTCATTCCTCTTTCCTGAGTCCCAAAGGTGAGGGTCCTTTCTGTGAGGATGAAGGCTAATCTTCTTGGCCCAGATGGTAGTGTTCTCCCATGTGTGTGTGTTACTATAGCTCTTTGGGACAGGCACACTTACAGGTCAAATTAAACTTTACTGTAATTCATTGTAAAAAAATCAATAGATGCAAAGCATAAAGTGTCCTGATACTTCCAGTGTTCTCAGATTTACATGAGACAGGATTGAGATGCTCTCTAACTCTGTGGAAATGTTCCTCTAGGCAGGGGCTTGGAACATGGGTATCCTCCATGGTAAAGAAAGATGATTATCCCAAAGTGGCTGGGGAATCCTAACTGACTGGATTCCTTCCCACAGTATGTGAGGTTCATATTGAATCCCAAATGTTGTCTGGCAATGTCCTGTGTCCTGGGGTAGAAACTCAAGTTGGGGATCTCCTGATGTTTCTCCATTGATGATTCCTCTTCAAAAGACAGCAACTGCCTCCCAGGATGAAAGGCCTATACTGGAAACAGTTAGTAAAAGTCTCCAGTTTAGGGGAAAAGAAGGGGGCAAAGAAAACCTCAGTTTCCCAAAATGGTGGAAAAATACTACTTGAAACAGGATCTCTTCTCACACTAGGTGCTGCAACCTCCTCTTATGCAGGTCAACAAGGTGTACAGTCCCACCTGACCACCCTGAGCATGGGGATTCAGTTTGCCAGGAATGGACCAGGTCAAAAATGTAGAAAACTGTAAAAAGCTTCTTAAATGTCCCTCATCCTTCCAGCCCTGTAACAGGAACTGACTAGGCATGTGCCTCTCTTCTCCTTGTCAAACCGGGGCCCTAACTCAGAGAACAAACATGAAACACAACCTTCCCTTCTGAAAGCAAACTACATCTGCCCTAGTCTCTCCTAAAGAAGACCCCCCTTGTGCCTAAGGGACGTCCAATTCCAGAGACGCTGTAATTATTAATTAATGGTTTATCCCTCTGTAGCTGACTACCCAAGATCTGGGACTAGGGACATCTAGTGGAGACCCCAAGGGGTCTCTACATTGTATTTGTAATTCAGTTTACTTAAGGCTTTCTGAGGGCCAAGCCCACACCCAACATGCATTACAATAGACCTAATGCAATATGGGTTCCAAGTGGTTTTTTTTTTTTGTTTTGCAGGGTTTTCTGGTTGGCATTACAGTAATGCATGTAAAAATAATATATATATATTGTTGTAAGTGAATATTTTTACCTCTGAAGACTGATCTTTTGAATGTCTTTTATCATGCAAAATTTGTTATAAATAATTAAATGTTTAATTGTGTGTAGGGAGGTTGGGGGAGGGAACTCCAAGCTGAAAGGTTTACTTAGGGCGCCTAATACTCTTGCACCAGTGCTGATCTTATACTTCTCAGAACTATTCTTAAGTAATGCAACAGATTCTTTTTTTGCTTAACAAAGATGCACATTGTGAGGCCAGTTTTCAAAACCATTTACCTGTGTAAACTAGCTATCTGAAAATTGCCCTTAATTCGGGTTTCATATGGCACATGCGTTTTAGCTGGCTTAAGTGGGCTGTGTGTTGGGTAGCATCATAACATAACACGTGTAGATTGTATTAGTGTCCCTAGAAATTTTACCTGCAAAAAAAAGCAGGTGCAAAGTCTGTGGGTACTTTGTATTTGTGGCAGTGTTTGTATACCTTTCCTTTGAAAATTTGTTACATGGTACCTATGGACAATTTGAAAAGTGTCCCCTTGGGGTTAGTTTGGAAACCATAGGGTTTATACTTCCAGTGCTAAAAGGGTATTCTAGTGCTGGAAGAATAAACCTGGTGTAATTTATGCTTCAGCGCAGCTTTGACAG
The DNA here is from genome assembly GCF_901001135.1 of Rhinatrema bivittatum. Taxonomy (NCBI): domain Eukaryota; kingdom Metazoa; phylum Chordata; class Amphibia; order Gymnophiona; family Rhinatrematidae; genus Rhinatrema; species Rhinatrema bivittatum. The sequence continues at coordinate 88,156,091 of NC_042617.1, read as the reverse complement.
AAGTTGAGCTGGACCTCACCGACAGCGGGTAAGTGCTGACCCCACTCCCAGTGGGCATATTTTGGTCTCGAGAAGTGAGGGGAAAGTCTGGGGGGGGGGGGGGGAGAGGGTGTTTGAGGTGCGGCAGGACATTAATTTATATTGCTGAGGGGAAAGAAGGGTCTGGCCTCAGTGATAGGTTTATCTCTGAGGGTAGGGGTGGCACGCTGGCACGATCACATTTTGAGATTTGGGGTGGGGGATGATGCAAGAGCCGATAGGGCAATTTTAATATTAAATGTGGGAAAGAAAAAAAAATCAGCCCATAAATATCACAAATGCCATTTCAGGCATAACGCCAGGAAAAAAGGTGTAGTTATTTCCGGCATGATAATGTGTGTTACGCTATCACACGCAACGTTAAACACCCCTCATTTTCATAAACTCCTCCCCTTTGATTAAATTTTCAAAATTTGCATATGCATCTCATGATGTGAAAAATAACGCATGCGTTATAGCGTTATTGTGGGCATTAGGGTCCTAACACCTTAATGCATTTTGATGAATAACCTGGTTAGCCAGATCTATGCAATATTTGGCTGTTAGTCAGATAACTCCTCCTCAGAATGCCCCATTAACACCCCCTTTTATCCGGCTATAATTTAACTAGATAAGTGGTTCAATATGTCAGTTTTGCCATTTAGGTGGATAACTTTGAGTTATCTGTCTAATGGCTTTTGAATATGGACCTCCTAACTTAGGATCCTAAATCTAGACAAGTGAATAGCAGGCCTAAATTTTAGGTTCCTAAATGTATGTGAATTTTCAGCCGAAAGGCCCCTAAGTTCAGCTAAAAATATGCATTTAACTTAAGGACCTCAGCTTTTTTAGAATAATCGGCCTCATAGAAAAAAGATTGGCAGACAGAATTAAAATCTAACAAATGAGTTTTCAAAGGAGTTACACATGCAAATGTAGCATGGCATCATAGCAATTTTCAAAAGCTATTTGCCCACATTAGTGCATTTAAAGCGGGTTAGCATGTGACACGTTTAAAACTAATTGGAGAAAGTTCTTTTTCATTCCATGCACAATTAAATTCTGGAATTTGTTGCCAGAAGATGTGGTTAGTGCAGTTAGTGTAGTTGTGTTTAAAAAAGGATTGGATAAGTTCTTGGAGGAGAAGTCCATTACCTGCTATTAAGTTGACTTAGAAAATAGCCACTGCTATTACTAGCAATGGTAACATGGAATAGACTTAGTTTTTGGGTACTTGCCAGGTTCTTATGACCTGGATTGGCTACTGTTAGAAACAGGATGCTGGGCTTGATGGACCCTTGGTCTGACCCAGTATGGCATGTTCTTATGGGTAAAACCTATTGACAATTCAATGGCATATATTTTAGTAATTTTAGGTGTAAAGTACATTTACACATGTAAAACCCAATTTTGTGTGTAAATGCTTTGGAATATCAGGCCCTAATAGTGTATCAGTGTGCAGCTCAAAAACCCGTCATTATCTAAGTTTGCTGACACTTTTAAATCATAAATGATGACTAAACAGTAACAGCCTCAAAACAATAAGTACTACAGTCGATGAACAAGAGATAAGGCACCATTAATACAGTTAAGCCACAGTCTGAATACCATAATGCTGATTAGCTAAATCCATTACAGAGGCTTTACAATCTAGCACTTAGTTATCTGCTTGCCCGGAGAGAGACATTTATTCTATGATTTCATTCTTCTTGTTACAAAGGATAAAAGGTCACAATTCTTACATGTGCAAAATTTAAAAGCTGATTGAAGCTGAAAGAGTGTATACTCAGGATTAATATAAGAAAATATGTCTACATAAAAAAGTGATGGTGGTGTGGACTAGTGAGCTGAATAAATTGCTGCAGATTTAACCAGACCCCTCTGTGGACAGAAATCTCCTTCTTGGGTAGGTAATTTACTTACAGATTAGGATACCACTTTTTTCTTCACTCGGGACCCAATGTAATAAGACGTGGGTTAAAGTGCACTGAAACTCAGTGCATAGTTTCTTTATGCAAAATTTAAAAAGTGTTTAACTCCCGATGCAGTAAGCTAATGGTATGCTGATGCATCAGGACTTACATTTTAATGTGAGAAAGAAGGGAAGTCTCTTGACATGATTTATGTGCACAAAAATGTTTTAAGAACATAACAAATTGCCATACTGGGTCAGACTAAGCCCAGAATCATGTTTCCAACAGTTGTCAATCAAGAACACAAGTACCTGTCAAGTACCCAAATGTTCAACAGATCCCAAAAAGAAAACATTTTTTGCATACATAAGCCATATTTATGCGCAAAAAAACAGGCTGTGTGTGTGCAAAGCATATTTTGTGCGCATAAATCCTGATTACAGGTCCTGGCACCAGAACTCCAGCTTCTGCCCATAGATTGACACTAGTGCTGGACACTTTACTCCATCTCCGACCAGGAGTAAAATTTCCAGCTGTATGAAAACATGATTTAAGGCAGTGCACCTCTCTGCAATGGGGGAGGGGGGGATAATAGTTAATGCTCTTATTAGTATGAGATTTCCATGAGCGGGCTCTAAAGATAACAGTTTTGTGCTCACATTTTTTTGTGCACAAAACTTCTTGCTACATTAGGAGTAACATTTATACACAAAAAATGTTCAACAACTGCAGGTAAAACTGCACTCTGCTGAAAGCACCTTATTACATCAGGTTCTCAATAGAGCTGTGAACTGATGCAGTGAGTATAGACTATTAAGGTAGAATGGGTCCAAAAGCAAACCAATTAATTTCTAGGAGAAACATAAACATGACGACAGAAAAAGACTGTATGGCCTATCTAGTCTACTCATCCATCCAAAGAATTCATTCAGCATTAGAATTCCCATCACTCCTTCGGAGATCCCCGTTTTTATCCCATGTTTTTCTTAGGATCAGCCTGCTATGCAGCGTCATCCTATCCTACTGCCTCCTGCAATAATGCCTCCCCACCTGTCTTGCAACCTCTGCTCCAGCAGGAGTTTTCAGTGAGCTTAACTGTCAGCCTTGCCAAGCTCCTCCTCACTGCCTGCACCATAGCCAAGCTCCAGTCCTTTGTAACCCAGCCTCAGCAGTGTAATCTTGCCTTCTCATAGAGTCTCCCATGTCTCCCTGACCTGGCTCTTGTTTCCTTGTTCCATGCCTTGTGGCCTATCGGCATTCTTACTCCTTGCCTTGTCCTGCCATGTATCCTATGGGTATTCTTCCTCCTTGCCTGCCTTGTGGCCTACAGGGCTTTCTTGCTCCTATCAGCCTATTTGTCTTCTTGCTCCTTGTACTTTGACTTCTGGCCTACTCAGGCCTTGCCTTATGGCTTTCCTACTCCTACTATCTTGCTCTGTGGCCTACTTTGGCCTTACCTTGCCTTGCGGTCTATCTAGGCCATTCCTTGCTTTGACTCTGTGGCCTACTCTAGACCTCATCCTGCCTTGTGGCCTATGGGCCTCTCTTTAGCTTAGTAGTCTATGGGCCTTGCCTTGTTGTCTTCAGGCTTTTTTGTTCTGTTCTGTGTTACCCTTGTCTGTCTTGTCTAAGTCCTGCCCTAGTCTGACTTGTTTGGGTTTTGTCCTTGTCTAGTCTTGTCTGCCCTGTCTAGTCCTGTCAGTGCCAGTATCCTGCCCTCGGTTCATTCCATCTCTGTACCTGCCCAGTACCCTGTCTTGCTTGTGTCTCTCCCTAGCTGTGTTCACTACCTTGCCTTGACTCTGCGCTTAGCAGCCCCAGAACCTTTTCTATGCCTAGCTCTAGTGTCCAGTCCAATCCTGGGCCAAGCCTTTCTCCAGCCTTACCAGCATGTCTAAACCTTGTTCCAGTAATTGTGACTCACTATGTTATATTGCTGCTGCAGCCAAGTCCTACTGGCCTCCAAAACCTATGGGCTCAACCTGCGGGGAAGGTTGAGCCCATAGGACAGTCTTACAGTCATGTACTGCTCCTCGGATGATGTACCCTGAGCATAGTGAAATATCCTGTGACAGAATGAGAAGGCCAACCTCTGCCCATGGGGTGGCTACAGGTCTCTCAGCCCTGCCGGTGAGTCTGAATTTTTCTTTCCAAACACTGACCTAGACAATCATCTTTCTGCCTCGGCATTGCAACATATCCCAGCTAATGCTTATTATAACTGCTCCATATGTCTAACCTGATGTTCTCTGGTTTCCTCTGATTGCTCTCATTGCCTATTTCTTGCTCCTTTGAAGGTGAGTAGTAAAAAAAACCTCAGAAAAAATCCACACCATGAACAAGGGAATCATCAGCTAAAGACAGCTTGGCTCTAGAACCCAGACGTTTGAGATGGGGATCTAGTTAAGCCATTATTTTATGCTATTAGGAATGTGAATCTTGGCAGCACATGAATTCTTCATTAGAACCTGAATGCAAAACCCTGTACCTCTCCCAACCCAGAAACTCCTTTTTGGGAATGTAACCAATGTCAAGTAAAGACATTTTGAAAAGGCGTGTTTTCTCTGTGCTGCAACCAAACCAGCTTCCTCTCAGAAAACAACCTCCCTATGCCAAAGTGATCTGAATCTGGTACCTGTCAAGACAACCTTGATTCAGCAGCAGCCCAAGAAGCCATTTCTCATAGTTTATTGTTTTATGTCTGTCCTGGTTGTCAACTACATAATCCTCCAACCTTTGACAAATGCATTAGCTGTGGCACCTCCTTAACTCAACTAAATGGAGGAGCATCAGATGCCAGTATGTTACCTCACAGCGATTTGAGACCTGCAGTAAATGTAGGGCTTCTAAAATGCTTCCCACTCCACAAGAATCAGGGAATGCTAAATCCAACCTGCTAAGGGGAGTGGAAGAAAGACTCTGAGAAAAACCAGCTTGGTGTCAGAGAACTCACCAGCACCCTTAGACATGATTAAAATTCCTAGAGCAGTCTTAAGCAGCCAGAGAAACTTACCTGCAAAGACAGAGCCTGCTTTTAGGTTTAGTTCTGATGTGCAGAAATCTCCAGTTCATCCAGGCACTCTCAGAATAGGGATTCTGCAAATCACAGGCAGTCTAATTAACTCTAGTTGTAACTCTGCAAAAATACCTTCCAAGCTGCCCTTACCACAATCTGACAGCATACAAGCTGTTAGAAAAGAACACAGCTTAGACCCTGAAAAATTCATAACATACACTGGCTCTCTGAAGGCAACAGCTGGCCAGACTAATCTGAATACTACAGTTAAATTGCTCAGCTACTCCAAATGAATTAAGCTCCTTACCTGGAGAAACAGAAGTCTGCGCAGATGATCATAGGCAGCTAAAAACACTGTAATCCAGCCCTGTCCCCATCGGTAGGAACACTGACTTAGAAGGAGTTAATTAAGCCTGTTCTTGGAACCCAGGGAACTACAGCTGCATGCAAGCAACCAGTAATGAGATCTGCATAGGAGAGTAGTCTGCATGTTTTCTACTTTATCCGTCTTCAATCCATCCCTAATCAACCAAGGCTCACCAAAGGCATTCTGCATGATTACACAGAAACCTCTCCAGTCCCCTGCTTCCATATCAACTGCAGATCTCCCTTTAGAGAAAGGTAACACTTCTGCCAAGTGGGAGCATTGTTAACACATACTACAGATTTTTCTTTGCCTTTTTAACCATGCAGAATTAAAGCCCTGCCTATGGGCCTACTGCTTGATGTCTTGTCTCTGCCACTAGAGGAGTCCATGCCGCCCATTCTATCCAGGAAGGAGCCTCATGCTGTTATCCCTTTGCTGAAAGATCCCACTACTGCTGATCCAGTCCAAAAGGGGTGCTCCACGCCAGCCAGCCAGTATCCAAAGGTGGTGAATATAACCAGTCTGAGTCTGACTTCCAGAGTCAGAGCTCCAGCCACTTCTAGACACCAAATGCCCAGAGAGAGGTGCTATTCTTACCAATATCAAGTGCCTAGAGGGAGGTGCTGCTGTTCCCAATGCCAAGCCTCAAAAAGACCCTGAGCTAGTCATTCTATACCAGAGTAGCATCTGAGAGAAGCTAGTCTGGCTAACCAGCCTTTGAGTAAACTCAAGTCATCTATTTGTCTCCTGGAACTCCTTGAACCTGAGGATCAGCCTCTAGGGAATCCTGAACCTGTAGTCCAAAAATTCAAGGATCCTGAGTCAGTGGCATCACATACAACATGCCCTATGCCAGAAATCCAGTCATCTAGATGCCATGAACCAGGGATCCAGTTACCCAGGCACGCAGTGCATTCAGAAGAGGGTGACTTTCCAGTAGCAGTACACCCAGGAGAGGGCTCCTGTCCAGATGCAGTCTGCCCACAAGGCAGCGCCTGTCCAGCTATGGTTCACCCAAAAGAGGGCATCTGTCTGGACATGGTCCACCCAAGAGAGAGCACCTGTCTAGACGCAGCCCACCCAGAAGGGGGTGCTTGTCCAGACACAGTCTTCCCAAAAGAGGGCACTTGTCCAGATGCAGTTTGCCAAGGAGGGAGCACCTTCCCAGATGTCTGGTTCTCCAGCCAACCTTGCCTTGTCCATCCAGCCATGCCTTACCATGTCTACCTGACCATAGCCCCCATGAGAAAATGGGAACCAGGAGGATTAAAGGGGGAGTACTGTTAGGATTTTGCCTGCTATGCAGCCTCATCCTACCCTGCTGCCTCCCTACCAGCAGAGGCCTCGAATGAGCTCTGCTTAAAGTCACCAGATCCAGCTCCTCAATATCAATGACCACCTGACTCAGCCTATCTTGAAACCTCCACTCCACCAGGAATCCTCAGCAAGCTTAGCCTCCAGCCTTACCAAGCTCCTCCTCACTGCCTATATCACATTCAAGCTCCAGCCCTATGTAACCTAGCCTCGCCAGTGTAACCTTGCCTTCTCATGCATCTACCTTTGCTCTCTGACCTGGCCTTTGTTTCCTTGTTCCATGCCTTGTAGCCTACCAACATTCTTGCTCTGTGCCTTGCCTTGTGGCCTATGGGCCTTATTACTTTTTGCCTTGCAGCCTATGGGCCTCCTTGTACCCTGTCTTTGGGCCTACTCAGGCCTTGCCTTATGGCCTTCCTACTCCTAATACCTTGCTCTAGGCCTCACCTCACTTCACCTTGTGGCCTCTGGGCCTCTCTTTAGCCTAGTGACCTTCGGGCCTTTAGCCTTGTTGTCTTCAGGCTTCTTTGATCTCTGTTTTCTTACCCTTGTCTGCCCTGTCTAAGTCCTGCCCTAGTCTGCCTTGTTTGGGTCTTGTTCTTGTCTTGCCCTGTCTAGTCCTGTTGGCTCCAGTTTCCTGCTCTCAGCTCATTCCCTATCTCTGTTCCTGCCCAGTACACTGCCACTGCTTGTGGCTTTCCCTGGCTGTGGTCACCACCTTACCTTGTCTCTGTCCTTTGCAGCTCCAGTCCTTGTTCTGAGCCCAGCTCCAGTGTCCAGTCCAACCCTTTGTCAAGTCTTGCTCCAGCCTTACCAGCCTATCCAAGCCTTGTTCCCATAATCCTGGCTCACCATGTTACATTAACGCTGCACCCAAGTCCTACTTTTCCCCAGAACCCAAGGGCTCAACCTGTGGAGGAGGGGCAGACTAGGTGGAAGACCGGCCTTAGTCCTGCTCAGTATTCAGCCTTGCAGTCCTGTACTGCTCTTTGGTTGATGTATCCTGAGCCCAGCCAAGCACTCCGTGACAGCTGTCTTGAATTCAGGAATTGTTTTTGTCTCCACTACCTCCCCTGGGAGGCCATTCCACGTATCCACCACCCTCTCTGTAAAGAAATATTTCCTAAGGTATTCCTGAGTCTACCTCCTTTTACCTTTTTCCTATGATCTCTCATTCTCGAGGTTATTTACAGAGGTTCCGTCTTCAGGCAGTTCACAGACAGATGTTCTTTCTTCTTGTACTATAGTATGATAACTACTCGGTACTGTATTGGATGCATGGATGCTGTGAATAACCAGGTATCCATGCACAACATGGAGGGGAAAGACCCAGAAGATGGGGAAGAGCCAAATGCCGACACATGCATCAGTCTTCTGTCCCACAGGCATGGGTTGAGAGCTGGGCCATGGGACAGTGTACGGCAGCTGTAGCATAGGCATGTAATCCAATGATATTAATGGGCCATAGTGGTGAGAGGGCAGGAGTTTCGGGACCTTCCTTTATCTTATGTGATGTGCCTGATAGAAGAGGGGAGGGAAAAGAGAGAGGGAGGAAAAAAATTGCTGCCCTAATTGGGTAGATTGAAATTCTAGTTGGGTGGGGGTGGGGGAGTTGGGTGGTGTGGGACTTTAAAAATCAGCAACAGCCTTGATGGCTGTCCTTTTCCTGTTTGCCCACTGCCAAAACAACAAATTCTTACCCTCCCTCCTATTTTTATTTATTTTCAGTCAGCATGCATCCAGGTAGAAATTAATGTTAGAATATGTTTGGTGTGAGCACTGTGACCTTATCCTATAATTGCAAATTAATTTACAAAGTAATTTAGTTTAATTGTTACAGCTTTGGGATATGGTAATACCTAAATCAGGGCCGAAGACAGATACCAGCATTGACAGGCATGGCCAGGGGGCTGTCTGTCAGCTGGGTCAGAGAGGCCCTGGTGTGGTGACAGACTGGTAGTCCCTGATAGGAATTGGAGAGCTGGTAGTCTTGCTTACACATGGTGGATTGCGTTGTACCACCCTATAGTACAGCTTCTCGGAAGGACAGTGATTTTGCTTGTTTGCAGCAGGTCCAGATGTGAATTCCAGATGGATTCCAAAGCGCCATTTCACTGCCTCTCATTGTCAAGTTATGACTCTGAAAAAGGAGGTCTTGGGTATTTTGGTTAGGTTTATTTGTTAGGTTAATAAAGCTGCAGGTACAATTCATGCCATTCAAATTCTGTCTGAATATCTATTGGGTAAGTATACTTGTGTGTATTTAAAGTGACGAGGTACCCTTTCATCCAGTAACAGACTTATAGAAACCGCCTTGGTTACAACATACAGATCACCACTAGTATGCCTCCTCTTTCTGGCCATGCTTAATCAGGATAAACTACAGCCAAAGCATTTCCTCGGCCACTACAGCTGGTTGCTGGGTCCTTGCTTTCTTGAACTGTCAAGTAGCATTAAAAAAGAATAGAAAAGTCCCAGAAAAGATAATTTAGAGATTCCAGATTTAAGGGTCTAACTCTTTCAGAACCTAGTTTAGAACAAGTCAGACATTCACAGTCCTTGATGCATGACAACTTTTAGGGGTCATGAAGACATCTAGCCTAAGAGATGACTGGGCAACTGGAATCTTCCATGTTATTCCTTGGACTATCTCTTGTAGAACTATATAAAAAGTTAAAACTGACACCTTAACAAATCACTAACCAAACACAAAGAGGTTTCTCACAATAATATGGTGGGTGCTTAAAGATACACTAAACCTTTACAAACAGGATCATAAGCCATACTGGAGTACCTGGCCAGGCTGCACTAGGGCCACACATCATTCATCTACTCAAATATACTGTACATATCCATGGAAGTATCACAGAGTTTAGGGACCTTCATTTTCAGTTTTTATTTTATTTTCTCTGGGAATTTCAGTGTTAAAACACAAAAATATCAGTGGAAAAATGAAGTTGTAATAACAGGAGAAAAATCAGTGTGAAATTAATTTTTCCATCGATTTATTTTGTTATGAGCATTGAAATTCACAGGAAAAAATAAATGTAACCACCTTCGGGAGTGACCTTTGCTGCAGTGGGGCCATAAAAGATTGTAAGTCTCTTTGGGGGCTGGTACATCAGGCTAGCTCTCTCTCTACTCCCTAGGGTCTGGATCCTTTTTCTATGGGAGGAAAAAGTGTCTCTTTCAGGGCCCAGTTTGCTACGGGTGGTCTGAATACACATATCTCTCATTGCTCCGGGGAGTGGTGTTTCTGATACATTTTTGTTTGCAGTTTAAATCCAATAACCACATTGGAGGCACTGAGATAGAATCCAAACAAAATCTTTAATGTTGGGCAAACCAATGTGTAGAATGGCAGCAATAACAAAATCTTCTTCACCACAATGTCTCTCTTTTCCTTACAGTTTTCCCCCTCTATTTGTGCATGAATCTCTGAAGCGGGGCCAGGGAAATTTCCACCCTCCAGGGCTTGGCTATGTGGAGTTCCCAGGCAGGCAGGGCATCCTTTAGTTGGGCAGTAAAACCTCTTCCAAATTGGTAAAAATGGTAATCGCAGTCCTTTGCACAGAGTCTATTTCTTCTTCTCTCTCTCTCTCTCCCCAGGGGGTGAAGACGACTGATGGGTGTGTTCAAAATTATCAATTTTGCTCTTACGGTTTGGGGTTCTTCTTGTATGCTCTTATTTTCTTAGTCTCTCTTTTCCGGATCCCAGATAGGAGGGGTCCCCTGGAAACAGGCAGCTTGCCCTGCTCCAATGCAGGAAGAAAGGGGCAGCCAAATAACTCTTCCGCCTAGATCTCAAAACTGAAGTCTTTTCCCCTTCAAAGGAATTTAACGCCAGAGTTCCTCCTTGCAACAGGTCACCACCTCCTCCTTCATTGAGGGTATGGAAGGGCAAGTCTCCCCTAACCTGGGCAACATGGTTTCCCCATGCCTGAGCCCAGGAGATTCCCCAAGATCTCACAAGGCTCCTCCAAGAATAACTGTCAAAATCTGAAAAAACAACCCAGTGGGAAATCCTAACTGGCTAGTAAGTGGACTGGAAGGAGTACCCTCCCAACCCTGCTCAGGATCCCCAGGCAGGATGTACTTGACTCCTCTGATAGGGCCTGAAAAACCAACACAGGAAAATCTCCTCACTACCACCTAACTGAGAGCAAACAATAAGGGACTGCCCACAGTCTATCTGGAGAGAGCTGCTTAAGAAACCTTTCCAGAAGGATGGCCATTCCGGCATCCTCAAAGAGAGGGGCTGCATTTAAATGATAACCTCCCCCATTCTCTAACTTACACTGATCTTTCTAGCTAAGGGTTCACCCAGGCTTTATTGGTAATGTGTCTGTTACATTAAAAAAAACTGAAAATGAAGGACCTATGCGGGGTTAGTTCTTTAGCTCACAGCGTCCCTAACAAACTTAAGAAAATAATTTGGAAGCGTGAATTTATCGACATATTCTTGCTGTTAAAAAGATGGGGTGAATGATACAAAGGAGAAGCGAACAAAAATTTAAAAGAATATTCATAATTGGGTCAACGCATTTCATATATTTATGAGCGTTGTGGTAGAGCACGAGCCAGAATAGGCGCCTTTCCTAATTAGGTATTTAGATACCATAATGAAAGCTCAGAAACGGGGCGGATGGGCCTGGTTAAATTATGACATAAGGTTCCGAAAGAGTATGTCACAAGATAGTTCAATCTCGTGGAGACATAGAATGTTAGATCTTTGGCTAGATGAGATGACATTTCACAAGTCTCCCTGGCACGACAGTTCAATGGCCAGTTCAGGCTGTCCACAGGAAAGACTCGCCTTCCACACAAACGGGAGGCGAGACGTATGCAGGCAGTTCAATGCATGCCATTGCACATGGGCAAACTGCAAGTTTAAACACTTATGCTCCACCTGCAGTCTCGGCTCACACCTGGCCACTCAGTGTCAGAACTCCAGAGACCGCAGAATGCTACCCCATCCACCTGGCCGCTCAGCTGAGGTTTCTGGCTCCAACAACAGTCAGTGTTAGCACTATGAAGCCTTGGTTGCAGCACTACCCTTTCCCTGACAAAGCTGCCGAGATCACGGAAGGTTATACATATGGTTTTCAGATTCCATGCCAAACAGATCCCCAGCCCCCATCCGGCCCCCCCCCCCCCCCTCGTGCAATGCGCAATCCTTGGCCATGCATGAGGAGGCGGCCACGAGGAAGATCCTTTCAGAGCTTGCCATGGGTAGATTAGACGGCCCCTTTGCATTCCCCCCTTTCCGAATATGTTAGTCTCACCTTTGGGCATGGTACCAAAAAAGGAACCCGGTCGTTTTCGGCTCATACACAATTTATCCTACCCTCCCGGTAATTCTGTTAATGACTTGATTAACCCCCATTTTTGCTCAATATCCTACACCTCCTTCGACTCAGCCATAGACATCGTAAAAGCAGCTGGGCACCAGGTGCAAATGGCGAAGGTAGACATTGAGTCTGCTTTCCGGCTATTATTTATTTATTATTAATTTTTATATACTGATGTTTCATGAGAACATATCAAATCGGTTTACATTAGTTAACAAATATTCATTTAAAAATATTTGCATTTCCAAAATAAAAAGAGGAAAATACAGTTTCATAATAGACTAATAACAGATAAAATAGTAAACTAATTAATCATAAAATTTAAACAGGGAAAGAAGCAGAACAGTAAGAGCAGAGATAATACCGGTACACCCAGATTCTACTACAAGTGCATCCCGATGGGCTGCTCGATCTCCTGCGCATATTTTGAGCTGTTCAGTTCCTTCATTCAATGGGTAGTCGAGCAGCGATCGGAATCCAGGCAGGTGGTCCAGTACCTTGATGATTTTATGTTAGTGGGTAGGGACGTCAGGGAAAGCAAAAACTTACTAGCCACAATTCAAACTGTTACGCGAGAGTTTGGCGTACCATTGGCAGGAGAAAAAACTGAAGGCCCTGCCAGAGTTATCACATTCTTGAGTTGGACACAGAGCGCAGATCTCGAGACTTCCCGCAGACAAGATCGGCAAGTTGTGTGAGGCCCTCAGGTAATGCTAAGAAAGCGACCCCGTGGCAGTTTCAGTCCCTTATTGGATTACTCAGCTTTGCTTCCAGGGTCATCCCAATGGGAAGGGCTTCCTACGTAGGCTTTCCTTGGCCATGGCAGGGGTGGTCAAGAAACACCATCTTATAAGGGTTTCTAGCGCAATCAAGCAGGACTTATACATGTTGGAGTCTTTTCTGTGTGATTTTAATGGGATAACATTCTGGCAGGATCCACCTAGACATAGTAGCGAACTGGAACTGTTCATGGATGCCTCCGGGGGCGTAGGTTTTGGCATCTACTTCAAAGGATCCTGGTGTGTCGAGTGCTGGCCTCCCAGCTGGCATGAATCCAAGATCACCAATGATCTTACCTTTCTCGAACTGTTCACTATCAGAGTTGCCCTCAAGACATGGGGTAAGTTGTTAGCCAGGTTCCATATCGTGTTCAGATCAGACAATATGGCCATGGTGCAAGTAATCAATGGCCTTTCAGCGTGCACTTTTGAATCTAATGCCCTCATCAGACAGCTAGTGCTTATGTGCCTACACTATAACATTTCTTGCCACGCTGCGCATATTTCCAGTGACCAAAATAATATTGCAGATTCTCTCTCCTGCTTCCAGAGGGACGCATTCTGATACCATGCACCCAAGGCAGACAGTCTTCCAAACTTCATACTGGAGGAAATTTGGCAACTTGCCCCCCCCCCGAATTTTGGGAATTAATCCTGGGTTCCTTATCAGAGAACACAAGGAGGAGTTATTGCCAAGCGCTGCTCGACTTCCAGAACTTCGAAGAAAGGGGTGAAATCTGGCCCATACCTGTAACCTCGCTAATAAGATACATCCTACACTGCAAAAGGCAAGGGAAATCCAGGGCATCAGTGGCCAATCGATTAGCGGGCTTTTCATTCTTTTTTAGGGCATTGGGATTCCCTAGTTGCACCGAGCTTTTCCCTGTTAAAAGGGTTATGGGGGGTTGGGCGAAGGAGATAGGCAGACCCAAGGACTCTAGGAGGCCCATAACATGCAGCCTGCTAAGACGCTTACTGTTGGCCCTCAAATCAGTCTGCTTCGATAGCTTTGAAGCCATCCGGTTCCACTGCGCTTTCTCTTTGGCATTTTACGGGGCATTGCGTGTCAGTGAGCTGACGGCGCACTCAGGCACCAGGCCATGCGCTTCTAGTCTTCAGAGGGCAGACGTAGTTATCAAACACAATAAGCTAAGGCTATGCATCTGCAGGTCAAAAACGGAGAAAATGGGAACTGGGGCTAGGATAGTCCTTCAGGAATGGTGCGGTGAGGCCTCATGCCCAGTCCGTTGCACAAGAACTTACTTGAAATGGCCCCTGTCTTGCAGGGGGCAATTACTTGGACACGCTGATGGTAGCCCGGTAACAAGGCACCAGTACAGTAAGTTGCGCTTGTCCCTTCAGGTGGTGGGAGCCGATGTTGCAGGCTATGCAACACACTCATTCCGCATAGGAGCTGCCACCACAGCGGCTGAGTTAGGTCTGCAGGCGAGAGAATGTCCATTGGCAGATGGCGATCCGGGAGGTTCAGGTTGTATGTGAAGCCGGAAGTGTACTTTATGCAATAGTTGGTAACATCCTTTATCTGTTGGCAGATCAGGGATCACAAATGCACTTCATATGGATAATAGGGCACTCTTATGTGTGCGATGGGCACATAGGAGGGCCCTTGAGAGGCCCGAGGGAGGACATCTTGGCATGGCGGCTCATCGGATCTCACTGGTATGGAAAGGGATCCTGGGGATGAGATGGAACCAGCTGATGCCGACTGTCCTCGACATGGAGAAATACAACGCCCCCCCCTTCGGCAATAATCGTGCATCTGGGAGGCAACGACATGACGTCAACTCGTTGTGTACATCTCACACAAAAGACACAAAAAGATCTGGTCAGTTTGGCTAACATGTTCCCGCACTCGGTAATCGTTTGGTCTTGTATCACCCCCAGGAGTATCTGGAGGGGCAAGAGGTCTCATTAAGCAGTAGAAAGAGCTAGAAAAAAAAAAATCAATAGATGGGTCAGCAAATTTATGCCCATTATAAAACGGCTGTGTGCAAAACACGAATTGCTTGATGAGAGCCCCGGTTTGTTCAGACCAGATGGGGTGCATTTGTCAAATATAGGATGGGATATATTTAACACCGATCTGCAGGACATTATCAAAGTCATTTTAAGGAAATGGCCACAGCCGAGCTTGTTTGGGGGGGGGGGGGGTTCATGGTAATCAGGTCCGCTACCAGGGTCCCGTGGTGCGGTGACCAACACGTTAGCAAGGCCCGCATGGATTATACCTCAGGCCTTTGCACGGGCCAGCAGCCCGGGAGCAAGTGAGAAAGCAGGTTCCGAGCAGACCGGCGGCCTAACAGGTTATGACCCAGACCCTCAACGCTTCAACGGCCAAGAGGGTGGGGGGTGAGAAGGGGAGCACTGAGGGCGTTTTTGACCAAAAGGCCCTGACTTCCACAGTCGGGTTGTGGTAAGCCCATCCTGCGACGATGCTGTGGCTATTACACCAGGTATCTGCTGCGGTATCCCAGCTTCTATGGCCGGGGTATCCACGTTCGCCAGTGGCTCATCACTTGCTAGTTGGGGCACTGGTCACCAGGAGTTAACCCTGTATAGTCTTAGGTTAAGGAACGTTGTTTGACTGGGTTTCGTTATGATGTTATATTACTGTGCAAAAGCTTGCAATGTTCTGTTTTGGGCTGCGGCCATTCTTTGTCCAACAATAAAAGCAATCTTCGAACTTAAGCAGCGTGAGAGTGGATTAATATGAGTATGGTAAGGGTGGAAGGGATGGTGGGGGGGAAGCTGGGAAGAGGGGTGTAAGTGGGTGTAGCCTATTCCGCTCTGCCCACATTGTGCTCTCTTTATTCTCTACTAGCGAAAATGCCCAGTGTGTGTGTGTTCCTGTGTGTGTTTGTGACAGTGCTTTGCATTCTGAGCAGATTTTCTATGCACATTGCACATTCCACTGTTCCAGGGGCAACCTGATGGCCACAAAATGACATGAAAGTGTGACTAACACAACCAACTGACCGACACAATGTTTTGACATTTGGTGAGAGTCTGTCTGTGTTCAGCACATGTGACTGAGGTATTCTGCTAGAATGTAGTTTCTGTGTATGGATCTAGAACAGATCTGTTTTGGTATTTTAGAGCCTGGTGTTATATTCCCAGTTTCGCCTTTTCATAGGTAGTGTTGTTATTATTTGAGTCTAGCAGTTAGTGTGTTATATTTCCAGGTATGGCAGGAGTGCATTCTTTGCAGAGTTTTGAATTGTTACAGAATGTTCCTGGTTATGGAGGGAGTTTATGTTGCAGTTTCTGAGGTGACACTAGAATTGAAGTAGTATTTTTCTATGGTGCGTGGTAAGGGAAATTGTCTTAATCCTGCTCTGCACTCTTTGTTGGGGGAGTTTCTGTGAACACAGGGTTTTAGGAAATATAGAGTTGCATTCACATATCACACTGATAAGTGACTATGACTATAAATCTTAATATATTGAATTCAATAAAGTTAAAAGCTTCATCTGGGCAGGTAAAGAGCTTTGTCTTATTACTGTATTTTATCCTTAATTTATGTGGGGAAAAATATAGTGAAGTTTATATTCTGCTGGACAGTAAAGTGCTGTTTTCTTTGCATCTCCAAATTTAAAATGCAGGTTCCTATCACAGTATAGGCAGAGTTTTATCTTTCGCTTGATTTCTCAGACATCTAAAAATCAATGTATGCAGCAGGGGACATCCTGATAGAAGAGGCACTAGAGAACATAATAGAACAAAATTAGAAAAATCTAATGAATAAAGGAAGTGAGAGGGTACATGGAGAAGAGCATAAGAAAAAACAAAGGAAATCTGATGTCAAAAAACAAGAAGACGGCATTTTGAGGAATAAAATATGAACAACTACAAATACCCTTTTGAAAAGGTCTGTTATGTTAGAAATTCTTAGCATGTTATTTAGGAATATCAAACACTTGGGAGAATGGGATTGTGTTGGACTAAGGAAGAGCCATGTTTAGAGTTTGGGCTCTGATGTTTGCTACGATGAGTATATTAGAAATTAAACATACAGTACAGAAATATAACAGAAATAGATTTCATCAATTTGAATGACATGAAAAGGATGCTGTGTAAATATAATGGTGATATTATTTTATTTAGCTCAAAGCCATGTCTATTAGATTTCTTGATTAAAACTACAAGGGCTTTTATGATATCAAACCATTTAAATATATGGTTTCTAAGATTTTTCCATAGATCCTTTATATATATATATTCAAACAGTCTGCAAAGGCTAAATTCTGTGGTTAGTTATTACCTGCAAACTTTAGCCAGAATTTTTAAAGTGGTTTATGCACAGAAATCCACTTTGAAAATTCACAGGGGTTTACATGCTGACATATATGCATCTGCTCGAGAACAAGTGTAACTTTGTGCATATATACTTAATACGCATGTTTTTGAAAATCAAAAGCATGCTTGTGAGTTCTGTCCCTGCCCTACGCCGCCTTCTGAAATGCCTCTTTGTAGGGTGTGAAAACTATATGCACAATTGCTTTTGTGCATACTTTGACACACACAACTCTCCTGGCAATTTTTGAAAGACCATTTTCGTGCATAAAACCGGGTTTCTCCCAGGACAAGCAGGATGGGAGGCCTCACATATGGGTGACGTCACTGGACGGAGCCCTATCACGGAAAACTTTTCTGTCAAAGTTTCTAGAACTTTTGGCTGGCACACTGAGCATGCCCAGCATGCCATGATCCCTGCAGCCACATGGGTCTCCCTTCAGTCTCTTTTTTTCCACGCTGCAGTTTGCCTCGCGGTTAGGAGCTCTGTGAGAATTTCTCACACAATTATCCTCACGGAAAAAGTTAATATTTTACTTCAAAAAAGATTCTCTCGAGGAACTGCGGGCAGGTGGGTACCTATCTTCATATCTGGTGGACTTGTCCTTTAGTACTTCCTTTCTGGAACAACTTACAACAGTAGCTACGGACTATTACCGAAGTAGACTTTCCCCTGAACTCGACTCATGTACTGCTTCTCCTCCCCAATGAAGACTTGGCTAAGCCTCTACAATCTTTTACATCACAAGTATATATTGCCGCCCGATGTGAACTTGCCAAGGTATGGAAGTCGCCTCAACCACCATCTGTGCCTGCTGTGATCCACAGACTCTATTCTTGCTATAGGATGGCTCATCTTACTGCTATCCGTCGAGACCGGATGGTTACGCATCGAAGTGTTTAGGCTCCTTTTATCAAATGGCTGGACACTCATTCTAAGCCAGGGAGCATATGAGAATATTATCTTCTTCTCCTCTGTTTCATTTAACTACTGTTAGTGTGCCTTATAGTTTGGTATCGTTTAGGGCAAAGCACATAAACCACATGAGATACTTTTGCTTATCCAGCTGCTCTATCGCAAAAGTTCTGTTTTCGCTCTTGCATTATGTACTCTATGCCATTGAAGTAAGGTTTTAAACAAAGTACCCACTTTCCGCACTACAATCCATTGATATTATCAATGTGTTCTTCTTGATCTTATGAGGTATATGTACGGTGAAGAGAAGGGAGGGGGAGGGGAGATTTGGGGGGGGGGGTTACTCTATAAAAAACCTACTGACACTTGTATTTGTTTATATCATATTGTATTGTTTATTCAGTTAATAAAACTTTACATTAAAAAAAAAAGATTCTCTCATAGGGGGTCTCCCATTGTGATACCGTTTTTCCATCGTTTGGTGAGTAAGTTCACTATTCCCGGTCGGTTCCCGCTCCTACCTTTTTCGGTGTCCGCAGGCCATCGACCATTTTTGGGCCTCAACCTCTGCCATCATGGCAACAGGTTTCTGAAAATGTCCAGAGTATCCCCGAATCATGTCGATTACCGACCCACATGATGTCTGTGTGCTGTGCCTTGGCTCATCACATGACATGTCTCACTGCCCAAGTTGTGCCCAGATGACTCCGAAGGGTAGGTGGGCTCGCCTCGACAAGATGGAGACTCTGTTCAAAATCAGGTTGACTCCATCAACGTTCACCCAATCATCACCGGCAGGACCATCGAAGAAATTAGTCATCAAACTTCGCCGGAAGCACCAGGGCAGTGGTGACCGCCCATCACTGACTCCGTCTAAGGCATCCACATCATCTACCTTGGTGCTGGGGAAAGAACGGACTGAGCACTGAGGGAAGCACCGACACTGGCACCGACAAGTCAATTCCCGGTGCCAGCACTGACCTCGCATCGGCCTCAATAATCGAGCCGCTTGCGAAGAAGACATGGGTAGAGGAGCCTCTATCACCCTCTCCACCCAAAAAATCAAGGCGATCCCCACCTATATGGGTGCTGGGTACTGAACCCTCACAAGTCCCTGTGGAGGTGCCAGTAGCGCCTAGCCTGCCATCCCCTGTAGCTGCGATATCTACACCAGCTTTCAGGAGGAACTGGATGGTTTCATCCGCCAGCCAGTGCTCGATGCTCTCCAAGACCTACAGCCATCGATGCCGGCCCCCAAACCGGCACTGACACCAGAACCATCGATATTTGCACTGTTGCTAACCATGCTGGATAACTCATTGGTGCCCTTCCAACACAACCTCGGCCACCGATGCCAAAGCAACCTGCAAAGCCTCTGAAATCCCTGATTCCCATTCCGGGGTCCTCAGACGACAAAGGTACAGATTCCAGTCCTCTGTCACCGATGCCTGAACTGATGCCTGGTCCATCAGGGCTCTCGGGACCGAAAGCCCTCATTTCCCATCGATGCCTCCGGTGCCACCGAAACCCACATCGGTGCCACCGTATCTTCCATTGAGGCCATTGAAGGATCCATCGGTGCCAACCCGTCCTACCATACCCATCTTCTTCCCTCCTTCAGGATCTCGACAAGAGACCTTTTCTGACACATGGGAAGATTTTGATACCGACACATCCACAGAGGATATCCTATCAGAACCATCTCCTCCAGAAGAAAGGAGAAAATCTCCCCCAGAGGATCTCTCCTTTGCCAATTTTATTAGGGAGATGTCAGAGACAATTCCCTTTGAACTTATTACAGAGGAGGACATACCACAAAACATTAGAGGTTCTCCAATTTGTGGATGCACCAAAAGAAGTAATGGCTATACCAGTACACGAATTGCTAGTAGATCTGCAACATCATCTCTGGGAGCATCCTTGTGCTGTTCAGCCTGTGAATAAGAGGACAGATGCAACTTATCTTGTCCAACATATTCCTGGTTTCCAAAAACCACAACTGCCCCATCAGTCAGTGGTAGTTGAATCTGCACAAAAGAAGGCCAGAAGACTGCGACCACACTCTTCAACACCTCCTGGCATGGACCAAAAATTCCTTGATATCTTAGGTCGCAAGATGTTTCAAGGTTCTATGCTAGTGTCACGCATAGCTGCATACCAACTTTACATGACACAGTATCAAAGAAATCTCTGGAAGCAGGTTCAGGGAATAGCTCTTCCCCAACAGCAACAAGACAGTCTCAACGCCATACTATATAAAGGACTTGAGGCTGGCAAACATGAGGTTCATGCTGCGTACGACTCCTTTGAAACAGTTTCTCGCATGTCAGCGACAGGAATCAGCATCAGGAGGTGGGCCTGGTTAAAAGGCTCTGACTTGAGACAAACTTGCTGATTTGCCATATACTGGTTAAAACCTATTCGGCGACAAGATACAAGATGCAGTAGCTCAATTAAAAGACCAAAATGATACCCTGCGGCAATTATCCACAGTGATTACCGAGGCCCCTTCTTCTGCAAGAAGATCCACTAGAAGGGACCCTAGAAAACAATTTTATCGCCCATGCAGATACTACCCACCTGCATCTCGCGTGAGGCCAACTAGACAGTCTCAGAAAACACATCCTCGACAGCCCAAGACATCCAGGCCTCAGCCACCACTGCAAACAGACCAGGCCTCTGGATTTTGAAGCATATCCAGAGCACAGTAGTTGCTCCATAAATCCAAAATCAGATTTGCCAGCAGGAGGTCGAATTCGCCACTTCATCACCAACTGGCTCAACATAACCACAGACCAATGGGTTATATCTATCATAACCCAGGGATAGCATCTAAACTTCCTCATGGTACCCCCGTATTTACCACCCAATCCTCTGTGGATGCAAGAAGATTACACAGGTCTTCTAGAGTCAGAACTGTCCACCCTTCTGGGCACCAGGGCCGTGGAACCTGTCCCCGAGCACAGCAGGGCAGAGGGTTCTACTCCCGCTATTTTCTCATTCCAAAGAAATCAGGCAGCCTTTGCCCCATCTTAGACATCCACAATCTCAACAAATTTCTAAGAAAAGATAAATTCAGGATGGTGTCCTTGGGCACAATGCTTCCCCTTCTGCAAAAAGGAGATTGGCTCTGTTCTCTGGATCTTCAAGACGCTTATGCTCACATTCCAATATCCCCACATCACCGCAAGTACCTATGTTTCTGTTGCAACTGTCCCTTCCCGATGGCTTCACTCCGACTACCTTTCTTTCTTTGCTCCTCCTCTTGCTGTGGATGGACGTCTGGCTACCGCGGCATCTGCTTGCCGCCCTCTCCAGCATTCCCGGACTGGCTTGGGCACTGCCTCCCGCTATGCTCCACTAGTACCTTAGGGCGCGTGCACTGCGCAGCCCTCTCTCTTATTTCCTACTTGGCGCGAACCTCAGGGGCATCCCCCTGTGATGACGTCATGCTGCCCGGATATTTAAAGCCTACAATGTTTGCTAGCCTTTGAGTTAGCAAGGGGAATTCTTACGGATGGGATTCGCTCACCGTACCCAGCTACTCTGCCTCCAATTCCATTGGACTCTTAACGCTATAGGGGTACCCGCTCCTCGGGGGCCTCACTTGCTTTTCAGGTCGCTATCAGGAAACCGGTACTCACTCCTCAAGGGCCCATGTTCCCTGACTCGCTGCCTGCTCATACCTTCTCTTCTGCCTGGAAGTATTCGCTATCTTCAAAAATAATAAATAAAAAATAACACCAGTGAGTACTACCATCTTCACCTCAGAGCTGTTCCCTGGAACCAGGTACTCGCTCCTCGAGGGCCTGTCTCCGTTCCAGCCCTGGTGTCATCTCCTACATGGAACCGCTGTGTGAGTACATCACCTTCAAGCCTCTCAGCTCTCAGGGATCAGGTACTCACTCCTTGAGGGCCTGCTCGTCCTATCCTGGGGTTTTCCATACTGGGGCTTGTGCATATTCCACTGTACTCATTATTCTCAGTTCTTTCCACTACAGCACTGCTACCAGAGGAGTCGCTGTTTCAGCGCCTGAGGGATACTAGCCCAGCCAGGCTACTTCCACTGCTCACAACTGCCACCTCTGGTGGCTTCATCACATTCAGGCCTATCCTGTAAAGTGCAGCCGCGTTTACCCTGCTCCTAAGCCGCTTTTAACTCACGTTCCGGCCGCGTTAGCCCTTCCTGCGATCCCGAATCCCCTTTAACCTACTCCTACCGCGTCCTAAATTCCCCGGGTAACCCCTTCCGCCCGCGGCATGCATATTGCATGCAAACGAGCGAATTAGCTCGATATTGCATGCAAACGAGCCAATTAGCTATTCCCCTAGCATCCTGTAACTCGCGCCCCGACTAACGCTACCTTTCCCTGCCGTTTTGTCGCGCGTTTAACCTGCAAACTTACCGCCTACCCTGACCCAGGCGGTAGAGGCATGGGTAAGGGTAGGTGGCAAGCTTTCCCCCAGCCCCCGCTCACCTGCCCCGGCCGCGATCATGGGTGCAGGTCTCCGTGGCAGCCCCAGTCCTCTCCCCTGCTCCCGAAGCCAAAAAAAAAAAAGCTTTTTTTTTTTTTGGCTTCGGGAGGAGGGTAGAGGACTGGGGCTGCCATGGAGACCGCTTTCCCCCGTGCAAGTAAGTTGTTTCGCCGCTTGTCTCTTCTCCCCCCTCCCGGAGCAGGGCGTGAAAAGCCGCCTTGCTCCGGGAGGAGGGGGGACACTGACAGCGGCGAAGCAACGGCGAAGACAGCAGCGAAGCAACGGTGGCGACAGCGCAGAAACAACGGCGAAACGACTTGTCAGTGTCCCCCCTCCTCTCGGAGCAGGGCGCGAAAAGCCGCCTTGCTCCGGGAGGAGGGGGGACACTGACAGCGGCGAAGCAACGGCGAAGACAGCGGCGAAATGACTTTTCAGTGTCCCCCCTCCTCTCGGAGCAGGGCGGAAAAGCCGCCTTGCTCCGGGAGGAGGGGGGACACTAGCAACGGTGAAGCTTTCCCCCAGCCCGGACGCCGGCAAAAAAACTTACTTTTTTGCAGTCAGCCATGAGCAGGAACACGATCTGGCCTGCTTTAGCTCCTCCCGACAAGATGGCCGCCTGCACGGGGAAAGCGTGTAATTGGCCGCTCAAGACGTGATGTCGTGACGTCACGTCTTGAGCGGCCAATTGCACGCTTTCCCCGTGCAGGCGGCCATCTTGTCGGGAGGAGCTAAGGCAGGCCAGATCGTGTTCCTGCTCATGGCTGACTGCAAAAAAGTAAGTTTTTTTGCCGGCGTCTGGGCTGGGGGAAAGCTTCACCGTTGCTAGTGTCCCCCCTCCTCCCGGAGCAAGGCGGCTTTTCCGCCCTGCTCCGAGAGGAGGGGGGACACTGAAAAGTCATTTCGCCGCTGTCTTCGCCGTTGCTTCGCCGCTGTCTTCGCCGTTGCTTCGCCGCTGTCAGTGTCCCTCCTCCTCCCGGAGCAAGGCGGCTTTTCCGCCCTGCTCCGAGAGGAGGGGGGACACTGAAAAGTCGTTTCGCCGCTGTCTTCGCCGTTGCTTCGCCGCTGTCTTCGCCGTTGCTTCGCCGCTGTCAGTGTCCCTCCTCCTCCCGGAGCAAGGCGGCTTTTCGCGCCCTGCTCCGAGAGGAGGGGGGACACTGACAAGTCGTTTCGCCGTTGTTTCTGCGCTGTCGCCGCCGTTGCTTCCTGGTATCTGTCATTTCAAATGACATTTGAAATGACAGATACCAGCGTGGCGTGAAGCCTTAGGCCCGCGCACCCA
The DNA here is from genome assembly GCF_901001135.1 of Rhinatrema bivittatum. Classification (NCBI taxonomy): domain Eukaryota; kingdom Metazoa; phylum Chordata; class Amphibia; order Gymnophiona; family Rhinatrematidae; genus Rhinatrema; species Rhinatrema bivittatum. The sequence continues at coordinate 88,132,348 of NC_042617.1, read as the reverse complement.
GGATCCTGTATAGGCGCTCTATCCAGTATCCTGGGTTGCGCGGGACTAAGGCTTTTCGGACGCGGCTTACATTTACATATAATTAGGCTTCAGGATCGAGCGGTAGGTGAGCTGCACTGTGCGGGTGGTAACCGCGGGTGCCGTAGGCACTAACGCAGCTCTTCCTACCGCTCGGTACTGGATAGGCCTGATTGTCTAATAAAAGATCAATCTCTGTGTTTGTGTGTCCTAAAGCTGAGCTTGACCTGTGGCCCCTCTCGGGACTTCCCCCCATGGGCGTGGTCAGCTGCCACAGTGTCCAAGAGTCCACCCAAACCTCACTAATTGTAACAGATTGCTAACTCCATGGATCTGGCACAGCTCAATGCCTTGCAGGCCTTTCCAGGCATGGCCCTATGCACTGCTGAACTACAAGATGCATTGGAGAAACTCACTTCAGCGTTTCATCAGCTACAAGCACAGAAGACGCAAGGCGCTACTTCCAGTAATGAAGGTCAGTTACCTGAAGTAACTATAAAGACTATGGTACCTCTGGCTGCTCCAGTTCATTTCTCTGGAGAGATTCAAAGAACTAGAGGTTTCCTAAAGCAATGCTGCATGCATTTCGCATGCAGTGCGCAGCCTGCACACTTCCCTATAGCCTACGCCAAGACTACTTATATTCTATTTTATCTTGATGGAAGGGTCTTGTCTTGGGCTTTAACGCTGTGGGAACATAAGGATACAATCCTGCAGGATATTGATGGATTTCTAGAATTATTTAAATCAATTTTTGATGATCCTGCTCGAGTGACTGTTGCTGGTTCTGACCTGGTGGACCTGAAGCAAGGCAACTGACCACTGGTTGATTTTGCAATAGAGTTCAAGACTCTTGCTACAGAATTATGCTGGAAACCTAGATGCCTGAAAACTCTCTTCTTCAGAGGTCTGAATACCCGCTTGAATCACGAGCTCGCCGCTCGTGAGACACCTGACTCGCTGGATGAACTATTGGCTTTGGCTACTAGAATTGACCGCCGGCTTCGTGATAAGGTGAAAGAACTCAAGCCTACTAAAGGACCAGTTCAGAAGGAGACTTGTACTAAACTTGCACCTCGGGTGGTCCCAGCAGTACCTGTTGCCAATGGAGAAGAACCGATGCAATTTGGTCACAATAATTTGACTCCTAAAGAGAGAAGACTTCAGAAGAGGCATGGCCTAAGTCCTGCAGGAGGACTGATCTTAGGCCTTACCTCGCCTTCTCCTCCATTCTCTCTACCAGTCTCCCTGACTTGCGGACCGTCTACAATCCAAACTCTTGCCCTTGTGGATTCGGGGGCAGGAGGCAACTTTATACTTTGACGCCTAGTGGAACATTTGAGGATTCCCCTCATCACTTTAGAAGCTCCACTACTCTTGTCTTCCATCCATGGAGAGCCTTTGCCCAGTGATGTGACTCTTCACACCGAACCAGTGACTCTTCGCACCAGAGCCCTCCATTTGGAGACAATCTCCTTCTTTTTGTTAGAGAAGGCCATGCATCCTATCGTTCTGGGGTTACCCTGGTTGCAGTTGAATCAGCCTCAATTCGACTGGTCCTCCTTGGAACTCTCCCGCTGGGGCCCAGGTTGTCATGGCAGTTGCCTCAAGGAAGTTTCTCCTGTTTTCTGCATGCCTACAACTCCAGTGATGGCAGGACTGCCGCCTCAATACGCATCGTTCAGTGATGTGTTTTCCAAAGAAGCTGCTGACATCCTCCCTCCACACAGATCTTACGACTGTGCCATTCAGCTGAAACCAAACACTGAACCTCCTAAAGGATGTGTCTATCCACTCTCTGCAATAGAGAATAAGGCTATGTCTGAATACATCGAGGAGAATTTACAGAAAGGATTCATTAGACCTTCAAAGTCGCCAGCCGGTGCAGGATTCTTCTTTGTGGGGAAGAAGGACAGAACCTTACATCCTTGTATCAACTATCGAGGTCTGAACGAGATTATGATTAAAGACCGTTACCCCCTGCCTTTAATCTCAGAGCTGTTTGACTGGCTTCAGGGGCCAAGATATTTTCTAAACTTGACCTGAAGGGGGCCTACAACTTAGTCCTGATTCGCAGTGGTGACGAGTGGAAAACGGCTTTCAACACTCAAGATGGTCATTTTGAGTACTTAGTAATGCCCTTTGGCATGTGCAATGCACCTGCTGTGTTCCAGAACATGATGAATGACATTCTGCAGGATTATTTGTACAAGAGTGTCGTAGTATACCTAGATGACATCCTGATATTTTCTCAGAATCTGTCTACTCATCTAGAAGACGTCAAGCAAGTTCTAATAAGACTCCGAGAACACTGACTCTACGCCAAGCTATCCAAGTGCGAATTCCATAAAGACTCCGTGCCTTTTCTTGGCTACATTGTGTCTAAAGATGGCTTCCAGATGGATCCCCAAAAATTAGAAAGTCTCAAGAATTGGTCCCAACCTACCAGCATGAAGGCCCTGAGACAATTTTTGGGGTTCCCCAATTACTATAGAAGCTTTATAAAGAACTATTCTTCTTTAACGGTGCCCTTGACTGCTATGACCCGGAAAGGGGCCAATGCTTCTACATGGTCTGCGGAGGCTATTTCCGCGTTCGAAGATTTAAAGACTGCCTTTTCCATGGAACCATGCCTATATCATCAGGACTCCAACAAGCCATTCACGTTAGAGGATGACGCCTCTGACGTCGGTGTGGGGGCTGTTCTGAGCCAGACTGGAGATTCCAAGTCCTTACATCCCTGCTCTTTCTTCTACGACGTTCTCTCCAGCCAAGAAGAATTATGGGATCGGTGACAAAGAGCTCTTGGCTATTAAGTTGGCACTCGAGGAATGGTGGCCTTGGCTCGAAGGCACTCAACATCGAATTACTGTGTTTATGGACCATAAGAATCTAGAGTATCTCCTCCATGCGCAACGTCTTAGCCATAGACAAGCTAGATGGTCCTTATTTTTCAACTGTTTTGACTTCGTGCTCAAATATCGCCCGGGAGGCAAGAATACCAGAGCTGATGCTCTATCACGCTCCTTTCTCTCGGAGGATATTCCGGAAGAGCCGCAGCATATAATTGACCCGAAGAAAGTCGTCTTAGCGGCTACTCATTCTGTGCCCACTGGTAAGACCATTGTGCCAAAGCATGTCAGAAAGAAAGTGCTCTGTTGGGCGCATGATTCCAAGCTGGCTGGCCATCCCAGTCAACGCCATACCCTGCTGAAGCTTCAGAAGTATTATTGGTGGCCAACTATCAAGGAAGATACACTCTCCTTTGTGGCATCTTGTGCCAACTGTGCCAAGCACAAACCTACTTCTGGCCAACTGTGGGGATTGCTGCAACTGCTTCCAGCTCCAGAACAGCCCTGGACGCATATCGCTACTGATTTTGTAGTTGATCTACCTCTTTCTGGAGGTATGAATACCATCTGGGTCACAGTCGACCGCTTCAGCAAGATGGCCCACTTCGTGGCACTGCCTGGCTTACCCTCAGCCTCGGAACTAGCAAAGCTCTTCATAGTCCATATCTTTCGCCTCCACTGCCTACCGAAGCACATAGTCTTGGATCGAGGATCACAGTTCATGGCAAGATTCTGGAAGGCTCTGTGCAAACTCTTCGACATCTCTCTAGATTATACATCTGCCTATCATCCTCAATCTAATGGCCAAACAGAACGGATGAATAGGACCCTGAAACAGTTCATTCGGGCCTATATGAGCTGTCATCAGAATAACTGGGCCGAACTGTTACCATGGGCTGAATTCATCATTAATTCTCATCCAGCAACATCAACTGGAGCAACACCATTTGAAGTGGTATATGGACGTTTACCACCACCGCCACTTCCACTGAAGCTCTCAGTGACATCCCCAGCAGCTCAATCCACTGCTGAAGAAATCCATCAATTATGGACTCAGACGAAAGTTATGCTACTCAAAGCGAGTGATCGAGCCAAAAGGTTTTATGATGCTCATCATTCCAAAGCGCCTGTCTTTCAACCTGGTGACAAAGTCTGGCTATCCAATAAGCACCTTAGACTGAAGACTGAAGTTACCCTCCTCTCGATTTGCTCCTCTCTATGTCGGACCATTTCCAATCCTCCGACATCTTGACAATGTTACCTACAGTCTGAAGTTACCACCTGGATTGAACATCCATAACGCTTTTCATGTTTTACTTCTGAAACCACTCATCATCAGTGAATTCTCTTCCAAATCTCAGGAACCATCTCCTATTAATGCAGAAGATGACTTAGAATACAAGGTCGAAGCCATTCTTGATGTCCACAAATGAGGCAAAACTGGGAATACCTTCTTTCATTGGAAGGTTTTGGCACCGAAGAAAATTCTTGGGAGCCTCTGGCTAATATCCTTGACAAAGAGATGCTCTGTCAGTTTCATCTCTCGCATCCTTGGAAACCTAAACCTGGTACCAGCAGAGGAGACCGCCCTTTGAAGGGGGGTACTGTTGTAACTGTCCCTTCCCGATGGCTTCACGCCACCTACCTTTCTTTCTTTGCTCCTCCTCTTGCTGCGGATGGACGTCTGGCTACTGCGGCGTCTGCTTGCCACCCTCTCCGGCGTTCCTGGACCAGCTTGGGCACTGCCTCCTGCCATGCTCCACTAGTACCTTAGGGCGCATGCGCCGCGCATCTCTCTCTTATTTCCTACTTGGCGCGAACCTCAGGGGTGTCTCCCTGTGATGACGTCACGCTGCCTGGATATTTAAAGCCTACAATATTTGCTAGCCTTTGAGTTAGCAAGGGGAATTCTTACGGATGGGATTCGCTCTCCGTACCCAGCTACTCTGCCTCCAATTCCATTGGACTCTTAACGCTAACGGGGTACCCGCTCCTCGGGGGCCTCACTTGTTTTTCAGGTCGCTATCAGGAAACCGGTACTCGCTCCTCGAGGGCCCATGTTCCCTGACTCATTGCCTGCTCATACCTTCTCTTCTGCCTGGAAGGATTCGCTAACTTCAACACCAGTGAGTACTACCATCTTCACCTCAGAGCTGTTCCCTGGAACCAGGTACTCGCTCCTCGAGGGCCTGCCTCTGTTCCAGCCCTGGTGCCATCTCCTACGTGGAACCGCTGTGTGAGTACATCACCTTCATGCCTCTTAGCTCTCAGGGATCAGGTACTCGCTCCTCGAGGGCCTGCTCTTCCTATCCTGGGGTTCTCCATACTGGGGCTTGTGCATATTCCCCTGTACTCATTATTCACAGTTCTTTCCACTACAGCACTGCTACCGGAGGAGTCGCTGTTTCAGCACCTGAGGGATATTAGACCAGCCGGGCTACTTCTACTGCTCACCACTGCTACCTCTGGTGGCTTCATCACATTGTCTAATAAAAGATCAATCTCTGTGTTTGTGTGTCCTAAAGCTGAGCCTGACCTGTGGCCCCTCTCAGGACTTCCCCCTGTGGGTGTGGTCAGCTGCCACAGTGACCAAGGGTCCACCCAAACCTCACTAATTATAACAGTTTCCTGGTGGGACATCCGAAACTGAAAGTGCTGGTCCTGCCTTTCGGACTTGCCTCGGCACCCCATGTATTTACAAAGTGCCTAGCAGTGGCGGCGGCCCATCTATGCAAGAAAAGCATACACGTCTTTCCTTACCTGGATGACTAGCTCATCAAGAGCCAATCCAAGCAAGGAGCTCTCGATGCTCTCAAGCTCACTATCAATCTGCTACACTCTCTGGGATTTCTCATCAACTAGCAAAAATCCCACCTGACACCATCTCACCTCCTGACTTTCATCGGAGCAGATTTGGACACCACAGTGGCAAAGGCCTTCCTGCCCAATGACCGCGCAGACACACTCTCCAGACTAGCTGTATCTCTGCGCACAAAGAAAACAGCCTCAGCCCATCAATTCTTAAAGTTGCTGGGACACATGGCTTCCACGTCCATGTCATTCCTATGGCCAGACTGGCCATGAGAATAACTGAATGGACTTTGAAATCTCAATGGCTCCAAGCCATTCAACCACTGTCATCCCAGATTCAAGTAACCCACCAGTTATATTTATCCCTTCTCTGGTGGATGAACAAAGTCAACTTGCTAGCAACTTTTAAGCAACCAGTTCCACAGATAACTCTGACCATAGACACATCCACCTTGGGTTGGGGAGCTCATGTGAACAATCTTCAAACCCAAGGTACTTGGACACAGCTCGAAGCAACATTTCAGATCAACTTCCTAGAGTTTCGAGCTACATGTTATGCTCTATATGCGTTCAAGGACTGCCTTTCATACAAGACTGTTCTCATACAAACAGGCAACACAGTTGCAATGTGGTACTTGAACAAGCAGGGTGGCACAGGCTCTTATCTCCTCTGCCAAGAAGCCGCGCAGATCTGGGACTGGGCCACTTATCTGGCAGGCATGGGCCACTTATCTGCAGGCCACTTATCTGGCAGGCATGCAGAACGTGGTAACAGATCACCTCAGCTGACAGTTCCATCCCCACTGTGGTAATGACCAGAATCTTCCAACACTGAGGTCAACCAACAATAGGCCTCTTTGCATCTGAACTGAATCACAAAGTGGACAGATTCTGCTCCCTGCACGGACAACCAAACAAGTTAGCCATGGATGCCTTCGCTCGCCCCTGGAACACAGGCCTCCTATACGCGTATCCCCCGATACCGCTGATAGCCAAAACCCTCGTGAAACTACAACACGACAAAGGGTCAGTGATACTCATAGCCCCGTATTGGCCTTGACAAGTATGGTTTCCTATGCTTCTCGACCTCTCAATCAGACAACCTATTCGCCTGGGCACAGCGCTCACTCTCATAACTCAGAACCAAGGCATGTTACACCATCTGAACCTTCAGACCCTGTCCCTCACAGCCTGGATGTTGAAAGCTTGATCCTGCAACTGCTCAACCTTTCAATTGATGTCTCTCAAGTGCTTGTAGCCTCATGAAAGCCTTCCACACGAAAATCCTATTGTTCTAAGTGGAATAGATTTACCATATGGTGCGCGCAGAAAGGTATTGACCCTTTTTCCTGCCCTACTCCATCTCTGTTAGACTATATTTGGCACCTTTCAGATTCTGGTCTCCAGACTTCTTTGATGAGGGTATACTTGAGTGCCATCTCAGCGTGCCACAAAGGAATTGGGGATGCCCCGGTAACAGCGCAACCCCTTGTGAGTAGGTTCATGAGGGGCCTATTACAACTTAAGCCCCCTCTAAGGCCACCAGTCACTGAATGGGACCTAAATGTAGTACTTACAAAGCTCATGCGCTCCCCGTTTGATCCTTTGCACTTCTGCGATGTTAAATTTCTTACATGGAAAGTTCTCTTCCTAATAGCCATTACATCTGCTCGAAGGGTTAGTGAGTTACAAGCACTTGTCACATATTCACCCTATACCAGGTTCCTACATTACCAAGTGGTCCTACGTACTAACCCTAAATTCCTTCCCAAGGTGGATACTGACTTCCACTTGAATCAGTCTATAGTCTTGCCCACCTTTTTACCAAGGCCTTACTCTAACCAGTGCGAGAGGGTTTTACACACCTTGAACTGTAAATGTGCACTTGCATTTTACTTAGACCGCACTGCAGTCCATAGGAAATCCACCCAACTCTTTGTTTCTTTCAATAAAAACAAACCAGGAGTTGCAGTGCGCAAACAAACTCTCTCCAATTGGCAAGCACACTGTATTGAATTCTGCTATGAAAAAGCAGGCCTTCCTCTCCAGGGACGAGTGAAGGCGCACTCAGTGAGAGCCATGGCAACCTCAGTAGCACACTATTGTTCAGTACTGATTGCTGAGATCTGTAAAGCTGCAACATGGAGCTCTCTTCACACATTTGCAGCACATTACTGTCTGGACTCTGCCTTTGGACAATCCGTCTTGAAGAATTTATTTCCAGTATAAACCCAACTCCTTCCACATTCACCTACTGTGATTTTCAGGCTGCCTCATTTTTCCCAACAGTACACCAGTTGTTGTGCCAGTGCACAAGTTGTACGCTGTTGGTCCAAATTAAATATGAGTCAGCCTGTAGCTTGATAATCACCCATATGTGAGGACTACCATCCTGCTTGTCCTGGGAGAAAGCAGAGTTGCAGCCTGTAACAGGTGTTCTCTCAGGACAGCAGGATGTTAGTCCTCATGAAACCCGCACGCCACCCCGCGGAGTTGGGTACGAAACATTTTATTATTTTATTTTTTTGCTTGCACCTTTTGCTACAAACGAGACTGAAGGGAGACCCCTGTGGCTACAGGGATTATGGCATGCTGGGCATGCTCAGTGTGCCAGTCAAAAGTTCTAGAAACTTTGACAGAAAAATTTTCCGTGATAGGGCTCCGTCCAGTGACGTCACCCATATGTGAGGACTACATCCTGCTGTCCTGGGAGAACACCTGTTACAGGTAAGCAACTCTGCTTTATGTACAGAAATCCTTTTGAAAACTACCCCCTTGAGTGTAATTTTCAAAAGACTTCCGTGGGGGTTTGCGTGCACAATTGGCTTATATGCCTCAGTGCTCAGTAAGCAAATTTTCAGAAAGGTGGGAGGATGTGCGTATTGTCACTGCTGCGCAGAAAAGTATGCATATACTAAAAGTGCTTTGAGGACGGTGTTTGAAGTACACACTCATTTACATATTTTGAGCATGGAATATGTGTATAGATCATCAAACATGCATGTATGCATGCTTTTACTTCTGTGACTCAAGTTGTGGATATTAAATGACTTCTCTTGTCTGCAGTTTTTTGGGTGGGGTATCTGGAGCAAGTGCTGGAGGGTGTGGGTGAAATGGTGAAGGGCTCAGCAAACTGGTGCTTGGAGGTATGTGCACAAGTATTTTTATAAGCAAGATATATGCATGCATCACTTTATTAAATTCCTGCCAGAGCGCACAAACTGATGGTTATGGCATGCATGTTACCATTATTTATATGCAACATATAGGCATATACTTTTATAAAATAGGTGAATAAATCTGTGGATCCCTGAATTTAAAAATGTGCATGTACTGAAATGTATATGCGTATTGTAGGGGCACTGATACATGGTATTTATACCGTGTGGCTTCCACTGCACAGTTTATAAAATACAGGTGAACCTTAGGCATGCTTTCTTATTCATGTATGTGCTGAGTTATGCAAAGGACTGAAAATTACCCTCTTTGGGCTTCACTTTAAAAGCATCTTCATGTATAAAATGCATTTTAATGTTCATAAATGGGCTTTCAGAAAATTGCCCAAGAGGTTGCACAGGTAAAAGTACTTGTAGAAGCAACTCCATGTGTATTTTTATGCACACAGAAAGAGGTGTTTCAGGGGGGCAGAGTTGGGACAAGTTAGCATTTATATGCATACATTTGATTTTGGAAAGTATGTGCGCAAATCTACCTGCTAATGAGCAGGTGTATTTGTGTGCATGTATGCTGTGCTGCCTATTGTTCATACATGCTAATTTTCAAAACAGACTTATGCTTGTATCTGCTTTTAAAATCTGGGCTAAAGTCTGCATATACTTTCTAAATGCAGACCTTAGCCTTAACTGTGCTGTTATAAAATGACCCTCCCTGTGTATAAATATATTTTTGCATGCTGTAATTTCTCACATCTCCTTTATTAAAGTCTAGTTTTCGTTAGAAATCTCAAGGTAAGCAAAACACAAATATTTCTAGGTATGAATGCACCTGTATATATCGAAATATCAATGTAACTTTGCATCCTTGTAAAAACAGAGAGTGCTTTATACTGAATGCTCATGGGTTTGATTCCTGAGCCGAGTTTCTGTGCCTTGTGTCAGCTGAGGCTGAGAATGCTAGGGAAGCAGCGTTCATGCCTGCAGAGGAGGGAATCCACCTAATAGCCAGACATGGTATGTGTGAAAAAAGCTCTAGTCTAAGGCTCCAGCTGTCACTGAGATGGCTGGGAGAGATGAGAGCAGAACTGAAAATCGCAGAAATCATCCTATGTAGTTCCACAGCCTCAATAAAGACTGTTTCTGATTGAGCTGGAAATCCAAAGGAGAAGGAAGAGATTGAGCCCCCCCAAAAATATTAAATAAAATCTCAGCTGTAACAGACACCCTGGGAGCAAACAATCCAAAAACTAATAGAAAAGGCACAGACAGGGAAGGAAAAAAATCACTGAAAAAAAAAATCATACAGAAGTACAAATAAAGAAATATAAATAAATATAAGCTAAATATACCGTTTTCATCTGCTACATACCTTTTTAAATATTTTAGTTTGACAGGTTACTTCAGTGTTACATGTGAAAGTAGAATGGCTTTAGGCCACAGTGCAATCCAAGCCAGGCGCGTCTGACGTTGCTAGGCTACTGAGTTGCGAGTGTAGGCATACAATATAGTAGCCTAGCAACGTCAGACGCCCCCGGTTTGGATCGCAGTACAATGATGCCACAATCCGGGGAGGAATTTCAAGGTCTGGGGGGCGGGGGAATAGTAAGGAAAAGGTTGGGGTGGCTGGTGGAGGTGGGTCTGGAAACAATATCTTGACTTTTTAAACAAGGGAAGCAGGAGCAGGGGGTGGGGGAGGAGGGAATGCATGGCATTGGGGTCGTGGCCCTAGTATTTTTTTAATGCTAAAATCAGAGGTCTTTAGGGAGGCAGCAGCAAATTTTCGGCCCCGCAGGGCCTTTGGGGTTTGGATGGGAGGGAGAAAGGGAGAAGTTTGGGCCTGCCAGCCCATGATTTGTAGGTTAGGTTTTTGTTTTTTTTCCAGAAATGCTGCTTAACCGGATATATACATAGAAAATTAGAAATGACGGCAGAAAAGCACCTAAGGTCCATCCAGTCTGCCCAGCAAGCTTATTATAGTCTCCGCCACGTCATACTTTTCAGTTTCCCAGACCGTTAAAGCCAGGGCACTTGTTGGTTGCTGTTTGAGTTCAATTCCCTGTTACCTCTTGTCATTGAAGCACAGAGCACTGTTGGAGTTGCATAAAGAGTTTCAGGCTTTTTGGTTAAGGGTAGTTACAGCCGCATCAGCAAGTTACCCCTAATCTTAATTTTTTTCCCAGACCACAAAATTCAATGTCCTTGTTGTTTGCTATCTGAATCAAATTTCCCTTTTAATCTTTTCCTCTGCCGTTGAAGCAGAGAGTAAGGATGGAGTTGTAGCAATGGCATGAAGGCTAATTGGTTAAGGGTAGTAAACGCCACCTAGCAAGTTAAGGGTAGTAACGCCACTCAGCAAGTTATTCATTTTTTCAATTCCATCCTCTAGCCTTTAGGGATCCACAGTGTTTATCCCATGCGTCTTTGAAATCTTTCACCATTTTTGTTTTCACCACCTCCTCCAGAAGGGCATTCAAGGCATCCACCACCCTCTCTGTGAAGAAATATTTCCTGACATTGGTTCCGAGTCATCCTCCCTGGAGTTTCATTACGTGACCCGTAGTTCTATTGATTTCTTTCTAACGGATTGATTGTGCATCAATAAGACCTTTCAGGTATCTGAAGGTCTATATCATATCTCCCCTGCACATCTCCTCTAGGGTATACATATTCAGGTCCTTCAACCTCTCCTCGTAAGTCATTTGATGGAGACCCCCCACCATTTGTTGCCCTTCTCTAGACCGCCTCCATCCTGTCTCTGTCCCTTTTGAAATACGGTCTCCAGAACTGAACACAGTACCCCAGGTGAGGCCTCACCAAGGACCTGTACAAGGGGATTATCACCTACTTTTTTTTCTTTTTTACTACTAGTTATTCCTCTCTCATGCAGCCCAGCATTCTTCTGGCTTTAGCTATCGCCTTTTCACATTGCTGTTGTCTTCAGATCAATAAACACTATCATCCCAAGGTCCCTCTCTTGCTCCGTGCACAACAGCCCTTCACCCCCAATCACATACAGCTCTTTTGGATTACCGCACCCCAGATGCATGACTCTGCACTTCTTGGCATTGAATCCCAGCTGCCATAACTTCGACCACTGTTCAAGCTTCCTTAAATAACTCTCATTCTCTCTAGTCCTTCCGGAGTGTCCACTCTGTTGCAGATCTTAATATCATCCACAAATAGACAAACTTCACCTTCTATCCCTTCTGCAATGTCACTCACAAAGATATTGAACAGAACCAGTCCTAACACTGATCCTTGTGGCACTGCGCTTAACACTGCTCTCTCTTCTGGGTAGGTTCCATTTACCATCACATGCTGTTTTCTGTCTGTCAACCAGGTTGTAATCCACGCCACCACCTTGGCACTCACTTCCAAGCTTCTCATTTTATTCACCAGCGTCCTATGCAGACCATATCAAAAGCTTTGCTGAAATCCAAGTAGATCAGATCGAGTGCTCTTCCTTGATCCAATTCTTTAGTCACCCAATCAAAAAAATCAATCAGATTTGTCTGACAGGACCTTCCCCTACTGAATCCATGTTGCCTCGGGTCCAGCAATCCTCCAGACTGTAGATAGTTCACTATCCTATCCTTCAGCAGAGTCTCCATTAATTTTCCACCGCCGAGGTGAGGCTAACTGGCCTGTAGTTTCCAGCCTCCTCTCTGTTACCACTCTTGTGGAGCGGGACCACCTCTGCTCTTCTCCAATCACTCGGCACCAAACCTATTTCCAGGGATCTATGGAATAGGTCATGCAGTGGATCTGCCAGGCACATCTCTGAGCTTCTTCAGTATCCTGGGATGAACTTGAGTATATCCAGTTAAGTGTTAAGTTATGCTGCATAACTTTAGATCTGCTTGGAAGCAGGTCTAAAGTTATCCGGCTAACTTAGCCGGTTTTATTTGAAAATCGGTTAAGTTAGCTGAATATCTTTGTCATGCCTTAGAACACCCCCAGAACGCCCTTTATTTATACAGCTAAATTATAACTGGATAATGACTTATCCAGCTATAATTTAGCTGGATAACAGGCTAAAAATTCCATAACTTACCATTTAGATGGATAACTTTTAAGTTATCTACCTAAATGGCTTTTGAATATCGACCCCCATGTTTTTAGGAACTCCAGTGGTTCTTCATATTTTCTAAAGCGAAAGTTAATTTCACCCTTCTAATATAAGGAATGAAGTGTAAGCTTTGAAAAAAAACAATCAAAAAACAAACAAAAAAACCCCAACCATCAATTTCTTCAGGAAAGTTGGCTCAGAGACTCTAATCTCTAATTATGGTAAATATGACTCTCTTGCTATGATTGACCATTGTCTGATAAAAACAATATTAATTTATGTTGACCAGTACAGAATATTTTGATCCAAGGAACTCTGACTCTTCAGTGGGAAAGTCAAAACTAAATGAACTGAGTAATAGCAATGCACGAGCCTCCGTGTTTTCTGACAGTGCAGGGTACAGTCTGAATGCTAGATTATGGAGTACAGTAATTGTGGTATGAGAAGAACAAACATATATAATATTCAATATATATTTATTTAAAAACACTTATCTATAATAAATTAAATTTCATAGTGCAACATGTTTCACAAGTTAGGCATGCAGTGCCACTTCACACCAAATTCTACTCGCCCTGAGAAGCTCGTCCCCGGAGGCAGGCTTGGGGAGCGGCTTGCACTTACAAATATACTTTCGAACTTTAAAAAGTATGCATGTCTTTTTATCCTTAAGAAAAACAACTGCTCAAAATAGCAAGTGTAAAATGCATGCATGAAGTTTTCCTGAGACATTCAAAATGAAGCTACGCCAGTACATTCACTTTGAAAATTGGGGCAAAGTCCATGGATAAAAAGTACCTGCTATGTTTGCACCAATGTAGGCAGTTAGAAAATCAGCCCATAATGATAAATGCAATAATTCTCATATTTTATTTAAAGGGTATAAGAAATTTGAGGCCTTTTATTTAATTACACAGAAATCAAAATTTAGTCAAGCTGTGGAAGCTACTTAACAAGGCATTGGATGGTTAATTACTATGCAGCTGAAGCATTCTAACTTTGGGCCAATCCTCTTGTTTGTCGTCAGTATTTGGTGCCGAATCCTTTGAACTGAAGTTGAGAGATCTCCTTCTCATCGGAGAACTGGGTTTGATCAATGCGAGAACTAGGACTGCCAACGTTGCTCAGCCAGACCTTCCTGGAAAGAGAAAGAATCGGAGATGTGAAAGAATCTGGACTGGCTGAACCGGAAAAATGTCCTGTTTATATTAAAACTACACACAGTTCTGCCAGATCCCGAGTGTGACTGAGTAGAAGCAATATATTAATTGACTGTTTCCAAAAGGAAGTAAAACTATAGAAATATTCGATCTCTGGCTAAGAAAGCCACGTACTAGAGTGTGATAACTTCAGTAAGTTACTGCAGATTACCAGGAACCTTTGTTTTCAGTTAAATTTTTCCTTGGGAACAAAAACGGGACAAATCAGTGGAAAAAATGACATTTTTCTGGGTAAATATAATTGTTGTTCTTGTAATAATCACCAATTAAAGTCCTGGGAAAAATAAACCTAAAACCTTAAGCCTGGATTTTAAAAGGGCTACGCGCGTAAATTTCAGAGTTTATGCACATGGCCAGGGCCTTGTGCGCGCCGTCCGCATGTTACAACGGGCCTGGCCATGCACATAAACCCCGGTACACGCAGAAGTGCCGTCCGAGAGAAAAGGGGCGGCCTGTGGGATGTGGGCAGGGTGGGGAGGGGCAGAGGGCAGGCTGAGACAGCACCATTAACCACTGTCCCGGAGAAGCGCGAGATGACAGCCAGCTGGCGCAAGCAGATTACTTCTGCTCTGGAGGAGCAATAAATATTAAAATAAAAAAAGTAGAACTAGTTATGGTAGGTTTAGGGTGCGGGGAGTAGAGGGGAAGACGGAGGAAGGATAGAGTTAGGTGTAGGAAAGTTCCCACCCAGTCCGCTCCTTAATTGGAGCGGACTGGGAAGGAACTGGGGGAGGCCTGACTGCATTGCCGCGCATTGCTTTGTAAAATTCCCCCCCCCCGCACCCCCACTGCATGCACGAGCCATGGGCTGCCCGCACATGCACACGCGGATTTTAAAATCCACGCGCGCATGGCCATCGGATTTTATAACATGCATGCGTGTGTTATAAAATCGGCGCATCCATGTGCGTGCACCAGGAACCACATGCAGATGGACGTGCGTGCATTTCTTTTAAAATCGACCCCTAAGT
This sequence comes from Rhinatrema bivittatum, assembly GCF_901001135.1. Lineage (NCBI taxonomy): Eukaryota > Metazoa > Chordata > Amphibia > Gymnophiona > Rhinatrematidae > Rhinatrema > Rhinatrema bivittatum. The sequence goes on along the minus strand of NC_042617.1, from coordinate 88,117,231 downwards.
TTTCTATAGGTGGCTTGCCAAAATTATTGCACAAAACTTGGCTAATATTGCACTATGTATTAAGCTAATGAGATGCAAAATTGCAAGTTATATTCATCACAAAAGTCTGTATTGTCAGGTCAAAAAAGATACAAAGTATTTTGCTTAAGCAGCATCCACACTACACCTGTCAAACACCACCCCCTCAGAACAAAAATAACTTCCAAGCCAACTGTAGACAAATGACTGTGGAGAGTTACTATAGGAAGGAGAGGAGGAGAAAGGGAAAGTGGCAGAAGAGAGAGAGAATGAATGAAGAGGAGGGAGATGAGAGGAAGAGAAGGCGCTCACCCTCACCAACCTAAATTGCTGGATGTGGAACTGGTATTACAGACACACCACACTATTACCTAGAACCTGAATTTGCAACATCTGAATCAGTGGCGAGGAAAATGACCTTTTGTACAAGGTCCTGGAATTATACTCGGTAATCCTTGGGCCATCAAGAGATCCATGATGGCCAAAGGATTGTGGTAGGAGCTCACCATAGCTGCCAGCAGTTTGGAGTCATGAGCACTGCAAGAAGAGGGCCAAAGCAGGACCAAAGGTATAAGGACCAAAAGCAGCTAGTCCATCCAACCAAAACAGGAGGAGTATGTGGAGGAAAAGCTGAAAGCCCTTGCAGTGATCAAGGGCCTGGGAAATCTGATTCTGCCCTGCCCACATGGCTCCCCTTGTGTGGTGCTTGCAGAAGTTTCTTCTTTCACAGAAGATACAACTGAATATTTGGGAGAGGCCAAAACTCTTCTACAGTCAGCGGCACCTCTAAGAAGGCATTTTAATGTATTATAAAATACCTACTCTTTTAGATTCAGAGGTTTGTTTTGTAATATTTAAGGTGCTTTTTTTTGTGTGGTTGCTCACAGTAGAATAAAGGCCATTACATTACAGAAACACTGCACAGGAAAATAAGGTAGATAACTGAGAAATTTGTTTTGCTAAATGTCTCTGTACTTTCTAAAGTTAATTAAAATATGACTTCCAGGTGGGGTATTTCATGTTTATTAATGAACTGAGATCTGTTACAGTGTACACCTAAGGGCAGTAACTGTATTGGAGCCAAAATATTTGGGACTCTAGAGGGCAAATGTGGGAAATATTTAGGCTCTGCCAAGTACAAGCAAATATTAGACTAAAAATATAAATGTTTGTCATGGCTTGAAAAAAAGTATTGTCTAAATGCACAGAAAGAGGAACCAATACAACTTCATCAAGGCAGTCACCGGCAGCAAATCTCACATACAAATATTTTCCTCCTGCTGACATAAATTGAAGTCCAAGTGCTGCTGCAGCTCCCATTACTTCACATGTGAGGAATTCTGACACATGGAAAACGTTTTCCTGCCCTGGAAAATATATTTAAGCTTAACTAACCAACTGTCTTCTTTTAGTCTTATCACCTAGAATCTGAAAAGAAAATTGTGTTTAAACATTGCCTAAAGATTTTCATGCAAAATTTCCTTTAAAAGCTCCGCACTGCTTTTCCTGCAGAGGATCACTGACTGCATTTGCCTTTTCATCTGCTTAGCCATACTCTAAGGCTACATAACCCTACACAAATACCACCATCTCTATTACCCTCAAATAAGAATCAAAGGTAGGCATCACCATAGGACACTAATCTGCTCAGATTTTTCGGCTATCCCTAATGAATATGTATGAGATAGATTTGAATACACACTGCTTAGGTTGTATGCAAATTTATCTCTATGAAGACTGGAGATTGCCAACCCCCAATAACAATATTTTTCCTTTTTACTCACAACTATACACCTTCTTTCATACTTATTTACTCACACTTCACACACTAAAAGTTGCACTGGATATACATTACAAATAGGTCTATAGGCTTTTAGAAGATATTACCGTGTCACAGCATACAGTATATCCATGGCATTATGCAGACACAGGACTCTACCAATATTGAATGACATGTGTAGTACTGCTAAATAGCACATCTCCATTTGCACCCATGGCAAATCCTCAATCAGTATGTGTTTCTGACACCATTTGCACTGGCTGGATAAAGAAACTGTGGAGGTTCAAGGATGGAATCCATTGAAAGCAGAAAAATGGTGAAATCAATTGGGTGGAGGGTGAGTACAGCAAGAGTATCTCAGAGATACTGATTCATTGGTCAGTGCTTTAGCTGAATCTTAGCAAGTAGGTATGACAATGTAATGAATGAAAGAGTTGTGCTTAGATGCCACCGGACGCTGTGTGAAGGAATGCGTATGTGCATGTGGTAGTTATGGAGTCTGCAATGGAACTCCTATCTTTTCCTTGGTTTCAGCTGTTGCAATATGGAAGGCTGTGTTTTGTGGGGCAGCTGAACCTCTTTTTGCCTTCTCTGAGCTAGAGTGCATTGGAAAATGCAGTTGTGAATTGACAGGGCATCCTATTATTAGCGAGGTAGAGTGGAGAAATTTCAGTGCAACAGCCATATATGTCTTATATGTCTTTTCTAAAGGCATTATTTCTCCTTGATATGTAATACAAGTGTTAAGGCAATGAGGAGAAAGTATGGAAAGAGGCTTGGGCATTAATATTTCCTTTCTTATTTCAAAATACATATAGCCTTTTATAACTTATCTATTTTAAAAGATTTCTATACCGTCTTTCACAAATAATAATTTGACCAAAACGGTTTACAGTTATTAGAATAACGTCAGATAAAATAAAAATAAAATAAAGATAAAAACATCTAATAAAATAAAATAAAATAAAAACACAAAAAGTAAATGAAAGAAAGTAAAGTTAAGGAAAAAAAATACATCATTTTGTTCTTCCTGCTACACTGGAGTACCATCTCCAAAGCACACATTGGGGCAGATTTTTAAAAAGTATGCCCGTGCGTACTTTTGTTCGCGCAACCAGCGCAAACAAGAGTACGCCGGATTTTAATAGATACGCAAAAAGCCGCGCGTATTTTTTAAAATCTGGGGTCAGCACGTGCAAGGCTGCGCAAAATCGGCAGCCTGCGCGTGCCGAGCCGCGCAGCCTGCATCCGTTCCCTCCGTTGTGGCCTCGGAGGGAACTTTCCTTCCACTCCCCCGCACCTTCCTCTATCTAACCCACACCCCCAGCCCTATCTAAACCCCCCTTTGTTTGAAAAGTTATGCCTGCCTGAGGCAGGCGTAACTCGCGCACGCCGGCCAGCTGCCGGCGTGCGATTTCCCAGCCCAGGAGCAGTTTCGGAGGCCCCGGCCATGCCCCCGAAACACCCCCGGGCCAGAACCACACCCGCGGCCCCGCCCTCGCGACACGCCCCCGACACGTCCTCCCAGGAAAGCCCCGGGACTTACGCGCGTCCCAGGGCTTGCACGCATCGCCGAGCCTATTCAACATAGGCTTGGCGCGCGCAGGGGCAGCTTGGGGCAGGTTTTCGGGGGTACGCGCATATCTTACGCATGTACCCCTTTGAAAATCTGCTCCATTATGTTTATCTATTTATAATTATTTTCCCTTTTTCCTCCATTGTTCTTACGGTGTGGGGGTGTGCAAGGGTTTCAAAGAACATTTAAATGAAGCAGTGAAATGATTAAAACATGGGAACAGTTTTATTGTAATGTATTGCCCTTAGTTTGAGCTGATATCATGGCAGGTCCATTCCAGATGATGGTGACATCAGGAGAGAGACTCTACATAACCAAAAAGGGCTCATGTACATGTAATGATACTGATAATGTATTATGCAGTTGAGAACAGGAGCCAATCTAAAAACCTATTTAAAAGAGCTTTATTTGTCTTCTTTGAGACATGCAGTGCCTGAATGCCTTGTTTATTTAAAATAGCTGACTACAAATAATTGTATCCTAAGTTAATGAATAATTCTCTGGAAAGTTTTTTAAGTCACGGTTTTTGGTGAATTGAGTCCTTATTAAAGAAAATGGAAGGTAAATAGTAAATAATACCAATTAATACAATAATGTATCTTTAGTTCCGTCATTGGACGTCACAAAATGTTGAATAAGCATAAAAACATAGAAACATAGAAATGACGGCAGAAGAAGACCAAATGGCCCATCCAGTCTGCCCAGCAAGCTTCACACATTTTTTCTCTCATACTTATCTGTTTCTCTTAGCTCTTGGTTCTATTTCCCTTCCACCCCCACCTTTAATGTAGAGAGCAGTGATGGAGCTGCATCCAAGTGAAATATCTAGCTTGATTCGTTAGGGGTAGTAGCCGCCGCAATAAGCAAGCTACACCCATGCTTATTTGTTTTACCCAGACTATGTTATACAGCCCTTATTGGTTGTTTTTCTTCTCCCCTGCCATTGAAGCAGGGAGCTATGCTGGATATGCGTGAAGTATCAGTCTTCTCCCATGCTGTTGAAGCAGAGAGCCATGCTGGATGTGCATCGAAAGTGAAGTATCAGGCACATTTGGTTTGGGGTAGTAACCGCCGTAACAAGCCAGCTACTCCCCGCTTTGTGAGTGCGAACCCTCTTTTCTTCTCCCCTGCCGTTGAAGCAGAGAGCTCTGCTGGATGTGTGAAGTATCAGTTTTTCTTCTCCCCTGCCGTTGAATCAGAGAACTATGCTGTATATGCATTGAAAGTGAAGTATCAGGCTTTTTTGATTTGGGGTAGTAACCACCGTAACAAGCCAGCTACTCCCCTCTTTGTGAGTGCAAATCCTTTTTTCCACATTTCCTCTTGCTGTTGAAGCTTAGAGCGATGTTGGAATCACAGTAAGCATGTGTATGTTTATTTAATAAGGGTACTGACTCCAGGCAGTAGCCATCATTCTGGCGAGTCACCCACTCTTCATTGGCAGCATCTTGACTTTATGGATCCACAGTGTTTATCCCATGCCCCTTTGAAGTCCTTCACAGTTCTGGTCTTCACCACATCCTCCGGAAGGGCATTCCAGGCATCCACCACCCTCTCCGTGAAGAAATACTTCCTGACATTGGTTCTGAATCTTCCTCCCTGGAGCTTCAAATCGTGACCCCTGGTTCTGCTGATTTTTTTCCTATGGAAAAGGTTTGTCGTTGTCTTTTGATCATTAACACCTTTCAAGTATCTGAAAGTCTGTATCATATCACCTCTGCTCCTCTTTTCCTCCAGGGTGTACATATTTAGATTCTTCAATCTCTCCTCGTATGTCATCCGATGAAGATCCTCCACCTTCCTGGTCGCCCTTCTCTGTACCGCCTCCATCTTGTCTTTGTCTTTTTGAAGATACGGTCTCCAGAACTGAACACAGTACTCCAGGTGAGGCCTCACCAAGGACCTGTACAAGGGAATAATCACTTCCCTTTTCTTACTCGATATTCCTCTCTCTATGCAGCCCAACATTCTTCTGGCTTTAGCTATCGCCTTGTCGCATTGTTTCGCCGACTTCAGATCATTAGACACCATCACCCCAAGGTCCCTCTCCTGCTCCGTGCACATCAGCCTTTCCCACCCCATTGAATACAGTTCATTCGGATTTCCACTCCCCATATGCATGACTTTGCACTTCTTGGCATTGAATCTCAGCTGCCATATCTTCGACCACTCTTCCAGTTTCCTTAGATCCCGTCTCATTCTCTCCACTCTTTCCGGCGTGTCCACTCTGTTGCAGATCTTAGTGTCATCCGCAAAAAGACAAACCTTACCTTCTATCCCGTCCGCAATGTCGCTCACAAAGATATTGAACAGGACCGGTCCCAACACCGATCCTTGCGGTACACCACTTAAAACCGCTCTCTCTTCAGAAAAGGTTCCATTTACCATCACACATTGTCTTCTGCATGTAAAGTACTCTGTGTCATATGGGCTTTAATTCCTTTCTATAAATAATGTGACCTGGATAATGTTCCAAAAATGATCACATTAGCCTGGGAAATGAAAACCTGAGTGCATTAATATTAAAATAAGATTTACTAAACCAAACATATCAATAAATTGTCTAATTAAAAACTGAAATTCAGCAAATTATTTGCAAATTCATACAATAATCTTGTCACATTTCACAGTACACTGCACAGTGTGGGAAGCTAAATAAGTGCAGTCTAAACTTAAAAATGAGGCTGGATCAACCTTGTGCCCTGTTGCACAGAGCTTTTCCTGTAAAAGGCAACAGCAATAAGCAGGGCTGTATTTGTGACATAGTAATTGGAATAAATTACAATTAAAATAATAGTGAAGATAGTAAAGGGCAATTTTCAAAACTATTTATGTGGGTGCATACATTGCCCTCCCTCAATATTCCTAAAGGCATGTGCATTGTTTCACATTTAAAGGAGGCATTCCACATTTAAAGGAGGCATTCCCGGGGAGTTGGGGGGTAAGTAAGGGTAAGATCGGAAATAATGGAAGTCATTTTCAAAGGAGTTATGTGTGCAAATGTAATATACTATCATAGCAATTTTCAAAAGTCATTTACGCACGTTAAGTGCACTTATGTGGGTAAATCCCATGGACAATTCAATGGCATATATCTGTAAATACCTTGTACCTATGGCAAGTTTCAGAGGAAAAGTATGTGCATACTCTCTCTTTGAAACTGGGTACAAAGTCCAAGCTAAAATCTACAGACTTGGCCTCAAAGCACAAACTCTGACAATTGCCCCTATAAAGTGCAGTAGAAATCCTAAAAATTCATTAAGATTAATGATCAACTTGACCATCTTGCCATCCCCATATTTAATAAAAGAAACAACTGAAAAGCACAGTATCTTCAGAAACTGGGTGAAAGTAAGAAATGAGCAGACATGTTGTTTTTAGTAGCATATAAAGCATATTAAACATTCCCTATATTTATCCACGTCCTGTTGACGAGTTATTATTATTATTGTATATGTAATATCTAATTTATATTATTTATATTTATGTTATATGTTATATGCTACTCATATGCTAAGAAACGCTGTTTAATGTAACGCCCTATTGCGACAGTTTTGTTCTATGTAAACCGACCTGATTCGATACCTGTATTGAGAACGTCGGTATATAAAAATCCGAAATAAATAAATAAATAAATATAATAAAATGACAGAAAAGAAAAATCTCTACAAAATCATAGAAAATGTCACAGATCATGATTTCTATGAGAACTGTGGTAAATATACAATTTGTGTCCTACTCTCGAGGTACATTACCTATTTCAAAAAGGTTGTCAAGTGTAGAAATAAAGGTAAAAAAATTGTAGACAAAACCTTTTTATTGGATTAATTTAGTACATTTTTATTAGCTTTCAAGAGCTATGCCCCTCATCGGCAAGTCAACATATAACATCAACAGTAAAACTAAAGGCCCAGTAAATTCAAGAATATAAAGAACATGTTTCCAGGAAAATAGATTTATTTTACATACTTTATTGAGCTGGTTTCCAAACTTTTCCCTTCTGGGACCTAGCTTTTGGGATATCACTTACTTAAAGGACCCATCACAAAACAAAATGATTTTGAAATACAAACCACTCTTGCCACTCTTGCCACTAGAATGAACTTCAAAAAGTTCATTAATACCATCACAAAAGAATGCTTTTATAAGTTACATGTACTAAAACAGCTAAGACCTCTCCTACACTTTCATGATTACCGTTCAGTCCTTCAAGCCATACTGTTCTCAAAGATTGATTACTGCAGCACACTACTGCTCGGCCTCCCCGCCTCCTCGACTAAACCACTACAGATGCTGCAAAACGCCGCAGCCAGGATCCTTACAAACTCTCGTCGTAAGGACCACATCACACCGATACTAAAAACCCATCCACTATAGAATACTATTCAAGACACTGACCATCATTCACAAAACCATCTATCAGCAATCCTCACTCCAACTCACCATCCCTCTCAAACTCCACTCTTCCTCAAGACCGATTAGATCCGCATACAAAGGATCTCTCCAGGCTCCCCCAAACAAATCCTCTATTCACAACGCCTATCAAAAACGAGCACTGTCCACCGCTGGACCGCATCATTGGAATTCATTACCCCCGGAGCTACGCCTGGAACAATGCCATCTTTCCTTCAGAAAGAAACTGAAAACCTGGCTGTTCTCTCAAGCATACCGCTGAAGGATCAATCCACAACTAGTACTGTCTCTCACACCTCTTCCTTATTACCTTCCTCACCTGGTCACTAACCACCTCCCCCCCTGCCCACTAACCACCCCCCCTGCCCCATTTCTGGCCCTGCCCCGTTTCCGGCCCCTGCCCTCCCTCGCCCCTTTCAGTTGCCTCCTCTGCCCCTCCCCAAAGGAATCTGTTATGCTAGCACTGCTTATTTAAATAACCTGCTAAATTCAGCCCCTTATGTTAATCAATTGTGTTCTGCTATTTTTAATCAATTGTTTTTTCTGCTACTTTACATTACCTCTCTAGATGAGTTACGTTAAACTAATTCTTTCTCTCTTAACGGCCATGTATTATACTCCTTGTTTATTGTAACTTTCTTTCATCTTGTTAAATGGTTTTCCCCTAGTTCTACTGTAAACCGGTACGATAAGACTTCGTCTTGAGCATTGGTATATTAAAATAATCTAAATAATTTAAATAAATAGATAAATAAATAAAGTAAACCAAAATGTCAGCATATCCAGAACTTTCAGGCTCAAAACATAATGGTACACATTTAAAAATACATACAAATTCCTCTTCATGAACTCGTTTACATTAATAAAGCAATAACTGACAGCTAGGTGCCAAGGGACCTTTCAAAAGCTTTTTTTGTGCATGCCGGAGTTCATACACTCCTTGTAACCTTTATTCAATTAAAGCTTCTCTTTCTTAACTAATCCTACCTATAACCTACCTAATTTAGTTCTTTCCTATCATGGCTTAATACTGAGCTTGAGTGCATTTCTCAGTTTCTTAGACAGAACTGGGGATGATATTGCATACCTAGACCGCACTATGGGCCAGATTTTCAAAGCCTTACGCGTGTAGGTGGGGTTATGCACGCCGGGCCTATTTTACAAAGGTCCGGCGACGCGCGTAAAGCCTCGGGGCGCGTCTAAGTCCCAGGGCTTCGAAAAAGGGGCAGGGCGGGGCGGTCCAGGGGTGGGGCCAGAGGCCTCCAGCACAGTGGCCATTTGCTCCTGTCGGAGGATCACGTGCCGGCAGGCTGCCAGGGCACGCAAAAGGTAAGATACAGGTCAGAGGGAGTTAGGATAGGGGGTTAGGAAGTTCCCTCAGGCCGCTCCGAAATTGCGCGCGCATGTTATAAAACCAGGAGTCCATGTGTGCGCACCGGGTAGCACGTGCATTTGGATGCCCGCGCATAGGTTTTAAAATCTACCCCTATACAAGGAAAAGACCCCAAATGTCATATTTGATGATACTTTATTTACTCCTCCCTACCTTAATTCTTATTAGTCATGGCCTTGCTGTTTTATTTGTTTTGTTTTTTTTTATTGTGCATTTTGTCTGTCTTTCTTGACTAGATTGTAAACACCCAAGGAGTAGGGAAATTCCTTATAGGCTTTTTTATTCCAAGAGCAATTATTTTATTATTGCTCTTGGAAAAATTACCCCCAGAGATTGTACATGCTTTCTCTGAGGATTATTTTTTAGTTGGAAACTATGTAGTAGCTCCTCTCCGTTCCCCCTCGTCACCCCCATTACTTGATGAATAAAAGTATGTGCATTGTTGAACAATATGCTGACAGGTGACAATATTCAAAGGATCCAATTCTGCGAGTAAAATGTGTTTTTAGCTATGGAAAGGAATTTCAAAAATTCCCTCTATGTGACTCTGATGACTGTTATACAAGTCATGAAATGAATAGACACTGCAGTTTCAATTTGGGCACACAGATGTAATTTTCAAAATGCTGGAGGGGCAAATTTCAAACTGCCTCCCCTTTTTTACCTGGACTTTGCACCAAATTTCATAGGGAAGGTATGTGTGTGTTTTCCATTTGAAAACTGCAGTAAGTTACCTCCTTTTAGAGCCAGGCAATAATACGTATAAATTTGTAACTTCAATCCACATGTGTTATTTTCAAAACCACACAAACCCTGCCCCCTAGGCAAGTCCATCCAGCTAAATGTGCACACACTGGAATACTGCACGTGCTTTTAGCCAGACTGAGGGGACGCAGCCACTTTACCTGGATAAATGCCTTGGAAAATTGTGGATGTCTAAATTTAATGCCATTTACATATATAATTCTGCAAGGTGTTAAAATGTAGGATGTATGAAGGTGATTTGTCTGAGAGTGCTTTATTTTATTTATTTTCATTTTCAGCAACAATTTACACATTTTTAAAAAAAAAGTGATTATAGTGTTAGACTATACTGGTAATTTTGAATTCCTCATGCACCGTATTAATTCCCAGAGAATGCTTAACACATGAGTATCTAAATTTTGAATAAGTTAATTCATTCTTTGGAGGGATGGTGGGGCAAGTGCCTGCTGGTTAAAGGTTTGTTGTTTTTTTTTGCTTAACACTTAACTTAGAACTTAATTGGATATATTTATCTGGGTAAACATCTACCCGGATAACTTTGACTGCTCTTTGACCTGACTTAGCCAGTTAAACTTAGCCAGGCAGTGCTGATATTCAGTTCTACCTGGCTAAGTTTAGACCCAATCCCTGCACCATCTGTTTTTTTTTTTTTTATCTGGCTAAGCTCTAGCTGGGTAATAACATATCCAACTAAACCTTAGCCAGTCAGTGGAGGAAAACATTTAAATCCCAGTTTTGTCCAGCTACGTCCTGAACTTAGCCAGACAAATCCTTTTTGAATATTGACCTATATGTGCTTAATGTTAGGCTTATGCCGTCTACTCTTTGAAAATGTGACCCTTAATTTTCCTGGGTAAATGATCATACTGATGCTTTATTGCAGCACTCAAGATCTAAGACCTCTAGGACATACTAGTGAGATCAAATCCATTCTCTGAGAAGTCTTGGTTTATTGCTCTGTAATGCTACAGCACTGCTACAACCTGAAAATTTGCTCCTAGTTATTTTACACTAAAATGAATCATCCAGACCATTTGGCATAAGAACCATTATAGTCATGTTTTTGGAATCACTGTATCTAAGACTTTGCTTTTAAAAACTTTACTATTATTGACATAAAATAGGAGCAAAATCAAATCTGTAGCAGTCTGAAGACACAGTCTATGTTAGTATGCAATGAAAAATAATACTTTGAGAAAGTATTTGTCAAGACCCTTTTATAATGAAGGGTAAGTCTTAGCACGGCCCTGCAACTAGCCTACTTACTTCAGGGCACCAAGTTCTGCTCCGGCAGCATAGACACCACTCTGATGCTATTCCCCGCGTTCCTGCATGCCGCCCTAGGTGCATGCACATGCCACTCAGCTTCATTTAAAGAGTTCATGACGGGAACTGAGTGGCAGCATTAGGTAATGACATAAGCATGGTTGGGTATTTAAGACCCTGCCACGCTTCCAGTCAGTGCCTCATCAACAGATCCTCCTGCTGTGCTCCTTGCCCAAAGTGCGTGTTGCCTGTCCTTTGCTTTTGCCTCAGTCCCACCTCTTGCCTTGTTCTTGTCCTGATCCTGCTCCTTGCCTTGTGTTCCCTGCCTTTCTTCTCCAATCTTCCTTCTCTCTTGCATCTTAACCTCTGCCTGGATACCAACGCTGCCTGTTCTCTGCCTGCCCTGACCTCTACCTGGATACCAACACTGCTTGTTCTCCACCTGCCTTAACCTTGCTCTGCATATGGACTCTGCCTGATCACTCTCTACAAGACCTATGCCTAAGATCTGCCAGCTCAGAACCCAAGGGCTCACCCTACAGGTAAAGGGGTTGGTATAGGTGAAGCTCTGACTTTGTCCCAGCTTAAGAATGTCTGCCTGCTGTCGGCCTGGGCCTAGCTGCATCAATTGTGTTACAGTGTAGGGGCTCATACTCCATGACACCTTTTGTGCAGGAAATCACCAAAAAACCTGTGATGCATACCATGATACCATAGTTCAGTGCCCATTCAGCAAAATTGGAAGACAATTTGTCATACGGTCTTCAGGTTACCAGAACCATATTTGCCACACTCCAAATCATACCAGATACCAAAGCTTAATTATGAAGTACAAATATATCATTCCTTGCTTGGAAGCATTTTCAATGAAACATGCTCTTACTGTGTATTTTAATTTAAAAGGAAATTGAAACAAATGTAGCAGAAATTACCCACATGGTGGAGAGAAAGAGAGTCAAACTGCTGTTGGTGAAGGACCTTGTAAGAACTGATGGTCCAGTGGGAGATCTTTGACCGTGCCTCATTGCCCACTTGTGCTGACATCATCAGGTGGCGACTAGGACATAAGACCAATGTTACAGCCCTATACATAGAAGGGGCGAGAGAGAGTCAAACTGCTTTCTGAGGACCTTGTAAGAGCTGGTGGTCCAGTGGGATATCTTCATCCATGCCCTGTTGTCTGAGCCTCATGCTGATGTCATCAGATGGCAACCGGGACGCATAAGACCAGCATCCCAGCAACATGCCATGTGTCCCTTCTAGAAATTTTGCTCCCCTTTTTTGTGGCTTAAGACTCTGTCCGTGGGGGAAAAAAAGGAAGGGCAAGCTGTGGACTTCCGCTCCAATCCTTTCAGAAGTTTGTGGACCTATGGATAACCAACTCAAGCAGCTGGTGCAGCAGCTTCTTGAGGGCATGACTGGAGAAGCCTCATCTAGTTCCGAGGCCTCCCTAAGCCCAGGCCAGAATCTTCTACCATCACAACTTGCAGGCCAGTCTACTCAAACTACTTTTCTACATCTTCCTGGAGTAAACTCAATGAACTCTTCCCCTGTAAGTCAGGAGGGGGAAGGAGAGATTATCTAACAATGTCTTTCAGCTTCAATGAATAACATAGAAGAACCTCTCCAGGTCACATTAATGGATGTTTGAAGAACTGTGGTTAAGAAGGACAAGTCATTAACTAATTCAGTCCAGCAGTTTTCAAAATATATGGGAGACTCTAAAGTTAAAATAGAAAACTGTGAGGTGTCTATTACTTCTCTTAAGGCAACTTCAGTTACTTTTCTAATCAAGTCTCTACAGTGCAGGCATCTGGTTCTTCCTTTGTCATTGTTTTCTTTTGCATAATCACAGAGGATCTAGAGAATGTTCAGAGGGCAAAAAATTTACGTTTTCTTAACTTTCCTGTTATAAAATTGTTGTCATCTCTTGAATTGTTTAAAAAATATATTCATGAGGTTTTAGGCTATCCCTCTGATAAAGAAATGTCTATTTCTATAAAAAATTTATTTGCCTAATTATAAGAAGGATATCACAGAAAAAGATGATAGGGATAGTCTAATGGTATTTAGCCCAAATTTATCTACTTTTCTAGAAGCCTCTATAGATGATATTCCAGCGAGGGCCACTTTATTGGTCTCATTCTGTACTGAGAATGATAAAGATTGGGTCTTTCAAAAGTATTTATCTTTTTTTTTTTAATATTCACTTTGATTAGGTCATTGAAACAAAACAGACATAAAAGTAAACATGTAACAGCTTTAAGATAGAAAAAAGAAAAAGGCCACAGCATTAGCTATAGTCTAACTACAATGACCCAAATCTTTCAAGGTAATCCCTCCCAAAACGGAGGTGTCAACCTGTCTTGAACCAAACAGTCACACCTCAATCACTCCCTACATTCTCACACATTCACAAGCTCATCAAGGACAGCACACACTTTCGAACAAATGTAATCAAGCCGGATAAAAAAATGTAACAGTTTGAGAACTATGTGCGATCCTGAAGCACTTTGTGTCAACAGAGAAAATAATCTTTTAAAGCTCTAAGTGCCTTATGAGTTGCCAGATCCCTTCTCCGAAAGAATTCCAAACACACAGTATAAGACATCATTTCTTTCCATTGTGCAAAAGAAGGTGCCTTATCTAACTTCCAGTTAGTCAAAATAACCTTTTTTGCCAAGAGGATAGTTACTGCAAGAAATTTTCTACAACCCTGTGGAATAAGATCCCGCTTGTCCCACAGACATAAGAAGAAAGACTTTCCAGACCAAGAAATATGACATCCCAAAAATTTGTCCAAATAGGTGGTGACATGGTGCCAAAAAGGCTGTAATTTAGCATAACCAGTGAACATGTGACAAAGATCCCCTGGGGCCATTTTACACTTTAAGCAGGTGTTTAATCCCACAATTTCATCAGAACACCCCGGACCCTGGTGATATAGGTTCTGTGTAATAGCTTAAACTTGTAAAGATTTTTCTTTTTATGGTAAGAGGATTCAAATTTTCCCATCTATAGCTAGATCCATACAAGCCAGGGGGAAGCAGTTTCTCCTGTTACTACAGAAAGTTCTTGATTTAGAAGGGACTTTCTATCTCAAGTTCCCGGTGTCTGGTTGAATAACAAAAAAACAAGTTTATATTTATGGATCCTAAGAAAATAAGAATATGCCATAGTGGGTCAAGACCAAGGGCCCATCAAGCCCAGCATCCTGTCTCCAACTGATCCTATACATCTTGAAACTTTTATTTCTGATAAGATTAAGTAGTAGAATTTTTCTAGGGAGGAATGGTGGTGTTTTTTTATTTTATTTATTATTGGACTATCAGGGAATTATAGATTCTTCCAGGACAAGCAGAATGGTAGTCCTCACATATGGGGTGACGTCACTGGATGGAGCCCTATCATGGAAAACCTTTCTGTCAAAGTTTCTATAAAGCTTTGACTGACACTGGCACACTGAGCATGCCCAGCATGCTATGAATCCTGTGTTCACAGGGGTCTCCCTTCAGTCTTCTTTTTTCCGCGCTGCAGTTAGCATTGCTTTCATGAGCTCTGTGAGAAATTTCTCTCAACTTTTCCTCACGGAAACACTTGAAGTTTTACTTCACAAATAATTTTTCCCTACAAGGGTCCCCCTTCACATACATTTCATCAATGCTCAGTGACTACTATGCCCTGTTTTTCAGTCGGTTCCTGTCACCTCACTAATGGTTTCCCCGGGTTACCAACTGAACTGCGGCCTTCTCTCTCCCTATGTTTCACCCTCAGTCAGCCTCACGATACCTGCGAGTGTCCTTCCTGTGATCCTCCACCGGGTTCATCGGGGCTAGAGGGATAGGGATGTCCATGGTTACCGTTGCTGCCAGGGCCACAGTCGATGCCATCGATACCCTCATTGATTCCATCGGGGCCTTTATCGATTCCTTTGATGCCCTCATCCATGCCATAGATGCCTCTTTTGATACCGTCGATGCCTCCATCGATGCCATCCATGCCTGCATCGATTCCGTCCATGCCTCCATCGATGTCCACATCGATGCCATCGATGTCTGTGTCCATTCCATCGATGCCCATGTCAGGGCCATCGATGCCATCCATTCCATGCCATCCATCCATTCCATGCCATTCATGCCATCGATACCTGCATCATCCCATCGATGCCATTGTTGATCTTACCGAAGCCTTCATCCATTCCATCGATGCCAGAATCAATGCCATCGATGCCATGTTGATTCCTTCGATGCCCATGTCGATGCCATCGATGCCATCCATTCCATGCCATTCATGCCATCCATCCATGCCATCGATACCCGCATCGTCCCATCGATGCCATTGTCAATCTTACTGAAGCCTTCATCGATTCCATCGATGTTTCCATCGATTCCGTCAATGTCAGCGATTCATTCGATGCCATCGATGGCCATCTATTCCATCGATGCCACATCGATTCCATCGATCTCCCTGCGTCGATGTAATCGGTGCTTCCGTCAATCACCCATGCCAATGATGCCTTCGCCGATGCCCTTGATGCTACCTTCAATGCCGCCATCAAAACCGTCGCTACTACCAAAGCACCTAATCAATACCCTCGACTAAATAAATGCTCCATACTCTGTGTTCTAAACCAGAGCACGGTGTACTTCTTGGGCAATAAGCAGTACCAGGAGCAGTGCTGGCACGATGACAGTCCATCACCAATTGCTGTCCGACATAGCGAGGGCATCTTTCTTGGCGCTGGGGAATGACCGGGCCGAGCACCAGGGGAATCATCTTACTCGGTGCTGGAGAATGACTGGGCCGAGCACTGTATGCATTACCTTACTCGGTGCTGGAGAATGACCAGGCCGAGCACCGAGCATCTTGTTTTTTTTTAATTCTTTATTTTCAATTTTCAAAATTCAAATCCAAGTATATAACCTTGTACAGAAAAAAAGGATATTGTTATTTCAATATAATATAATTCCTATATAACAGCAAAAATGCCTCAAAGAGAAATCAAAATTCCCAATACACAATATCCAAAATTATAAGTAATAGGTGAGGGGCGAAATCTGAGCATATTAATAGGAAATCCAATTATAACAAAAAGAAAACTAGACCTATACATCGAGTAGTGCAACAGATTTTGACTTTATTGAGCCGAGCTAGTAACTGGTGGTGTTAGGGATAGTGCCTCTAAAAAGGCCCTCAGCTGGTCTGGTTCAAAGAATACATACGGATCATTTAGATACCTTATAGAACATTTACAAGGGTACTTTAATATATAGCTTGCCCCCAACTGAAGAACCTCAGAGCGCATTTGTAAAAACTTTTTCCAACGTGCTTGAGTTGTTTTTATTACATCTGGATAAATCCATATGGGTCTTCAAAAAAACAATAATTGCCTGCTCCTCAGAAACAAACGCAATATTTGATTATGCTCTGAGAGGAATGCGAAGGAAATCAAAAGTGATTTTGTTTGGGTAACCTCAGTTCCCAAAGAAGTCTTCAGGAAATTTGTTAAATCTAAAGTAGTACCATTTCCTTCTTGTTCCCTTTCTTCAGTTTGGGCTTACAGTTGTTGTGGCAAATAATAAGCTTTAACAATTACAGGAGTAGCAGATTCAGGTATTTTAAGAACCTGGTGCATATATGTTTTAAAAAGCTCTAAAGGAGAAATTAACCTTATGACAGGGAAATTTATAACTCTCAAATCGTGGGCTCTTAATGCATTTTCTACTCTTTCTAGCCTTTTATTCAAAAGTCTTCAGGTGAAATTAACTTTATCTGAGTGTTCTCAGTAGCTGTAACTCTTTTTTCCAAATCTTCTGCTTTTTTACTGTATGAAATTATTAAATTATTATTTATTACCGTCTGGTCCCTTGTGTCCATGGTCACTAGTGATAAGGTCTTGATAGATTTCTCTATCGACCTTAATGCTGTCCATATCCCTGCTAATGTTTCATTTTTATCCGTATCTGTAAGTGAACTGGCCAGCAGAGCCTCCAAGTGGTTCTCTCCCTCCTCCAAGTTACCGCTCTTCTCGGACTGCATACCTTGTCGTGTCGTTGTCAACAATCCCTGAAGTTCTTTCCGGGCTATATCCAAAGGCAATTCCTCCACTGTTCTCCCTGGAATTAACTCTGTGGTGCCGCTATTGGGATTCACTCCTGGATCACTGGTCCCTCACCACTTCGAACTATCGTCGAAGGGAACCCTCCTCTTTCCAGGGCACACAAGGTAGCGTCATTGTTAGTCGGAGGAGCTGGTCTCACTGGCTCTCCGGGGCTCAAGATGGTATCTGGAGTCAGGGAGGAGAATGCCTGCTCTCGTGATACTCCTCCAGCGACAGAGCATTCCGGAGTAGGCGCCGTTGCACCCAAGAAGAAGCCCTCGATTCGAGGTTGAGAGGCATTGATCGAGGGGGAATCCACCATCCCCCTTAATCTTCCCTTTCTCTTGGTATGTGGCATAGGAGAACGAAGAAATTTCCAATAGGTAATACCTCTCTTCGAGTAGCGTCTTAAAGAACCTACTCAGTGGCGGCTATCTTGCCCCCCCACCCCCACGAATCATCTTACTCGGTGCTGTAGAATGACCGGGCCGAGCTCCGTAAAAATCATCTTACGCGGTGCTGGAGAATGACCGGGCCAAGCACCGAGGGATACAGCCCGCACCGATGTGAATTCCACGTTTGGTGCCAGCACTTATACCGCATCGGCAAAAATGTCCACTGAGCCAGTTGCGAAGCGGGCCTGGCTACATGAGTCCTGTGCTCCTCTGTACCCGAGGCACCGAGGCATTCCCCACCGACATCGGTGCCAGGTACTGAGCCACCACAAAATAATGTGGAAGCGCCAGTAATACCTAGCCTGTTTCCTCTGTAGCTGCGCTACCATTCCAGCTTCCAGAGTCGAGCCGGATGTTTACGTCCATCAGGCTGTCCTCGATGTCTCCCGAAATCTACTAACGCCGGAGCCATCGATATTCGCACCGTTGTGGCACCACCTTGTTGCAACACCTACCAATGACAGCCTAAGTCATCGTCCTTCTGAGCCTCCACCACGAAGGGCGATGGGCACTTACGCCTGCTTTAGCGCCGATCCCATCGAGACCTGGTTACTGAAACAAACCAGATGTTCTCGGAAGGTTCTAGGTCGTCACATCCCCCAAGAAAAATATGGGTGTTACATATCGCTATTTACCAGCTATGTTTGACACAACAAGGGAACCTCTCTGCCAGCAACACGAGATTGCTTTGAGACGTCCTCCTATTGCTAGTAACGGGACGCTGTACTCGATAGTAACCTGACTTCTAGCCTCTGATTTATGGCCCTAAGTCCAGGTATAACTTTCTGCATGTACATTTACATGCACACTTTCAAAAACAAAGTATACGCATACATGCTTTCTCCACCCACCTCCACCCCCTGGAATGCCTCTTCCTACTGTGAGTAAAGGCACACAGGATATGGGGTTTTCCTTGCACTTTTACTTGCATAAAACAGTGTTTTAAGAGCATATTATTTATTTGAATCATTTGGATGCCTGATTTCCACTGAACTCTATGCATCATACAATAATAAATAGGCATATAGGTAAATTTGCCCATGAACTGCTTGTTCCCACATACCTGAACTGAGCAGAGGCATTCCCAGGGGCAGAGTTGGGGAGGAGTTTGCAATTAAGTGTAGACTTTCAGATTTTCAAAACTAACAGGCCGATTCAGTAAAAGTCGCAGGAGAGTGCCCGCTCTCCCGGTACGCACACAGGCCACTCTCCTGTGCATGCGATTCAGTATTTAAATGAGGACCCGCGGTAAAAAGAGACGCTCGGGACACTAGCGTGTCCCGAGCGCCTCTTTTTTGACAGGAGTGGCGGCTGTCAGCGGGTTTGACAGCAGACGCTCAATTTTGCCAGGGTTCTCGAGCCCGACGACAGCCACGGGTTCGGAAACCGGATGCTGGCAAAATTGAGCATCCGGTTTTCAACTCGCGAGCCGCGGGCCAATTTTACATTTTTTATTTTTAATTATTTTTTACTTTTGGACCTCCGACTTAATATCGCCATGATATTAAGTCGGAGGGTGTACAGAAAAGCAGTTTTTACTGCTTTTCTGTACACTTTCCCGGTGCTGGCAGAAATTAATGCCTACCTTTGGGTAGGCGCTAATTTTTGAAAGTAAAATGTGCGGCTTGGCTGCACATTTTACTTAGTGAATCGCACGGGAATAACTAATAGGGCCATCAACATCCATTTACATATTGCGGGCGCTAATAGTTTCTGGGGGGGGGGGGGGGGGGGGGGGTTGGACGCACGTTTTCAATGCGCTATTACCCCTTACTGAATAAGAGGTAAAGCTAGCGCGTCAAAAACGCGCATCCAAATGCAGGTTAACAGTGCGCTCCGTCGGAGCGCACTGTACTGTATCGGCCTATAAGTATGTAAACTTTCCCCAAATTTGTCTGCGCACATAGTGGCAGGTGTTGTTAGATTTGAGTAAATTTGGTGGAATAATTTTCAAAGTGGACTTATGTGCATATTTGCTGCCAAATTATGGTGGGCTATTCTAAAAGTATCCCTCTTATAGACCGCCTTTCCTAATACATAGGGTTGACCAAGGTGGCATCCAACCATAAGAATAAAGCAACACAATTCCATGAAAAGTGAAAACATGAAACAAAACAAGACTGAATTCAAATTATTCAAAACCAAAAGTCAACCTCAGCAGGGAGAGAGAAAGAAAGTGCACAACAGATCTAGAAAGCTTTGAAGACTTTCAGTGTGAAGGAGCTTGCATGGAGCGCGTTGAAATAAGAATTATTTCATGTGGTGTTTTCACTGTACATTGTGTGCTTTCAGTGGAAAGGTTACTGAAGGGCATCACATAGATCACACTCCATCACAAGAAATATTCACAGCTGTGAATTATTAACAGTGTAAACTTCTGAAAACTTTAATTTTACTGTGTTTCTGAGAGGAATGCATGTTAAAGTGCTTCTTTGACCTTACTCTTAAGTAATTATAGACTAATGTGTATTCAGGGAAAAATACTGGAAGATGGAGCAGGGATGATTGATCAGTAATCATCAGTGCGGGGTCAGATTGACCTTATTGGGCTTTTGACAAAGTAAGCAGGAAAATATTTGAATTCTGTTAAAGCTTTTTTTTTTTTTTTTTTAATAGTGTCCCTATAAGGACTTTGAGGTGCCTGAAAAAAAGCAGAATATAAATGAAATAAATAAATAAAACAGTTTTTAATTACACAGATGGGAGTTAACAATACCATTTGTGAATGGGTAAAGACTAATGCAGGGCTGGCCGACTCCAGTCCTAAAGAGCCACAAACAGATCCGGTTTTCAGGACATTCACAATGAATATGCATGAGATAGATTTGCATAACAGTTGAGGGGGTACATGTAAATATACCACATGCATTTTCATTATGGACATCCTGAAAACCAGGACTATTTGTGGCTCTTGAGGACTAGAGTGGCTACCCCTGCACTAGCGGAACATATATTTCCACAGGAATAAGGAGTCAAGGATTTTATAAATAAGCTGGAAGAATTCAAGCCGTACAATTGCTAGATTTACAGTTTACATCAAAATGTTTCACATTGTGGACACGCTGCTGGACTCGCTGATTGCAGAGGAATGCAGATACCCTGGGCAAAAATGCAGGGGGATTGTACTCACTTGAAGGAAAAGAATATGTGCTATTTGCAAAACTACCAAAGAAAAAGACCCTGGGAATATCAGCTGATAATAAACTGGGAATGATTTAGTTGGATTGATTTATTTTCCATTTTTCAGGCACTTCAAAGCAGATTGCATTCAGATACTATAGATATTATATAGATATTTCGCTGTCCCCAGAGGCCTTACAATCTAAGGGCCTCATTTACTACGCATTTTTCCCATAGACACAGAAAGGGATAAAAGTAAATCAGGCCCTAAGTTTGTACCTGTGGAAGTGGAAGGTAAAGTCACTTGCTAGGTCACAAGGAGCAGCAATGGGATGTGAATTCTGGCTTCCCTGGTTCACAACCTGCTGCTCTAAACCATTACTATGTAGGATAACAAGGACAGCTTTCCACTGTATTAGGTCTTCACATTTGGAATAAAGGATCCAGCTTTGGATACCAATCTTCAAAACCAATATCTAAATATTAGACTAGGAGTCTGTAAGCTAATAAAAAGAATATAAGAGCTTACATATGATGAAATGCTGTTCAGGCTGGTGTTCTATTCCTTAGGAAAAAAAAACAATTGAAGAACATTTCCTCTGAGCAAATATTGTGTATCAAAGACTCTACAGGGATCAATTGAGTATTCTTGTTATCGGGAAGCAAACAAAGAGGCATTCACTAAAGTTAAAGGGACACATATTTCATCACCTCCATTGGAATTGATTTTATTCACACAGTGATGGAATTATGTAAGATTTAGCCACCAGAGAAGAGAATGGCTACTAAACTAAATAACTACAACCGAAAAAATTACAGGTTTTTGGAGGTAAAAGATAGGGGTGGGAATGATGATGCAGATGATCTCCAAGGAAAAGTGTTGATCACTACATTTGAAGTCAGGAAAGAATTTCTTTCAATGTTCAGAGCATTACCAGGCATGTAGCAACATCTGCTAGGCCAGCGTTTCCCAACCAGTGTGCTGCGGCATACTACTGTGCCATTTATTTTATTTATTTATTTATTTTACTTATTTATTAACTTTTATTTACCGACATTCGTGCAGCACATCATGCCGGTTTACCTGCACTTCAGCCATGGCTGAAGTGCAGGTATGCCGCGGCCGAAGTTTTTATTTTGCCTTACCCTCTGGGCCTGCAGGGTGTCCTCCCACCAGCAGAGGACGTCAGATAGCAGCACTTAACGGCAACTGCTCCTGCTTCCCATCTGCTGGCTGTTTAAAGCGCAAACTGCATGGAGCCCGCTAGTCTCGTGAGACCTGCTGGCCACATGCAGTTCAGACTGCAGAGAGAAGTTGGCAAAGGAGGAAGAAGCAGCACTGGGTAAGCCTGCCCCCAGATTTCTGCTGTTCAAGGATTGGGGGTGGGGTGGGGAAAGGGACAGCTGAATGTAGGGGAGAAAGGGAAGGTGATGATATCAGGTTACGGGATACAGGGAAGTTGATGATGCCAGGGGCTGAGAGAAAGGGAAGATTATGATGCTTCAAAGAGGTGAAGAGGAGAGGTGGAAGGAGAGGGGAAATGATGATGCCAGGGAGTGGAAAGAAAGAGAAGAGAAGGTGATGACAAGGGGTAGGAGAGATGGAAGATAATGAAGATGACGGTGGGGGAGAGGAGTGGAGAGAGAGGGAAGATGATAATGCCAGGAAGTGAGGGAGAGGGCAGGTGATTCTAGGGCATAGAGGGAAAGGGAAGAGAAGGTGATTGTCATGGGGAGGGGGAGTTTGAGAGAGAGGGAAATCAAGGGTGATGCCAGGTGTGAGGGACAGGAGTGGAGGGAAAAGGATGGTGATGATGCCAGGGGGTGGAGGCAGAAGGAAGTTGATGATGATGCCAGGGGGTGAGGGAGAGGTGTAGAGGCAGAGGGAAGGAGATGATACCAGGTAGAGGGAAATGGAAGGTGAGGATGATGGGGAGTGAAGGGATAGGGAAGATCATGATGATGTGAGTGAGGGGGGGGGGGGAAGAGGTGGTGGAAGGTGATGATGATGCCTGGGGGAGAGGGATGGAAGGAGAGGGAAAGTGATGATTCCAGGGGCAGGAGAGAGGGGTAGCAGGTAAGGGAAGGTGGTGATGAATTCAGGGGTGAAGAGCTGGAGAGAGAAAATGTTGATGCCAGGAGGTGAGGGGGAGGGGTGGCAGGGGAAGATGATGATGATGATGATGATTCAAGGGGCAAGGGCGAAGAGGTAGTGGGGAAGGGAAGGTGATGATGCCTGGGAGTGGGGGAGACAGTTGAAGGGAAAGGGAAGGTGATGGCAGGGAGTGGGAGAGAAGGAAAAGCATAATGATGATAGTGGGGGATGTGCAGAAGATGGGAAGGGAGAGAGAGAAGATTATGATTCCAGGTAGAGAGAGGGGTAAAGGAAAGGGAAGGAAGGAATGATGATGCCAGGGGTGAGAAGAGATGGAGAGAGAGAGAGGGAATGTGATGATGATGCCAGCGGGTGGGGGAGAGATAGAAAGAAAGGGAAAATGGTGATGATGTTTATGCCAGGGATGAGAAGGTGGAGAGAGAAGGGGATGATAATTTCAGGGGGTGGGGTGAGTGGAAAGATGATGATGATGGAGGGTAGGAGACAGATGGTAATAATGTGAGGGGAGAAGAGAGATACTGAGAGAGGGAAGGTGAAGATGATGATGATGATGCCAGTGGGTTGAGGAGAGAGAAGGGAAGAAGATGATGATGCCAGGGGAGAGGGGTGATTATGATGGTGGAGAAAAAGGGAAGGGAGAAGGTAATGATACCAAGGGATTGGGGGGGGGGGGGGGGGGGGAGGTGATGATGATGCCAATGGGATGGGGGGGGGCAAGGGAAGAGAAGAGGAATTGGTTGATGTATCAGAACAAAGTGAACCCTGTGCTAGGTGTGCTGCTAAACCAAAAAGGCTGGGAAGCACTGTACTAGGCAACCAGAAGGTAGCTGGACTCAAAAGAACATGTCCTTCAATCTAACCAATTATGTAATTACATATTTGTAACCATCCACTGGGGTATACAATACTTTAATCTTTCTACCTGAGGTGGAGTACCTCACATCCACTCTTTTGCCCATCCCTGGGGTCTGAAAGAGGCCAGGATGAGAACATGAATTTATGTTTTTCCCATCTTAAGTATATCCTTGGCAAGCATATCCATGCCTGTCTCAAAAAGGCTGAAGGAGAAATGGTAGCATGGCAACATTAGTACAAGTCCCTGCGCCCTGCAGTGTATCCTGTACCCTGCAGTGTGGCAGAAGTCCGCAGGAACTAAAGTGGAAAGATGGTTATTTATTCATTATATCCAGATACCATTTTTCTAAAGTTTCATCTGCTGAAGTCCCTCTTCAGAGTGTGTCATACTCTAGATAAGAAGTTTCTATGACTTCTTCACTCCTGAATTACTTTTGAATGCCCTACTGCAAAATGGTTCTTTGCTGGAATTTGAAAATGCATATGTTTATCCTGGGGATGTACTGAAAAAAAACTGTCCATGCTGCTGCACTGCTGTGGATTTCTCAGTGATGTCTTGCATTGTTGAGGTTATTCCTTGAACAAAAACATCATGGCACTTGTCAAGAAACATGAAATACCAAACCATAGAAGTAAAAAAAAAGATATTTTTACTAGACATGGTACTGAAAATGACTAAAGTCTTCCTTCAAATGTAACAATATAATCCTCAATTCATGTTTCAGTGATGTTTCTTATGGAGGATATATTCAGACTAAAAATGTATTTGTGTTTTAAAATGATCATATTTATGAGAACCCTTCCAACTATAATAGAGAGGAAAGTTGACCCTACACCCGTATCACCACTATGCTCAGCCCCCTCCCCCCCTGTACTTTCCAGCACTGCTCCGTCTCTATATGGAAATTGAGCTCCACCTCTTCTCTGTATTCTCCAGCTCTGCCCTTCTCTGTTTTATCCAATCTACTCTCCTCTCACTCTGCCCCTCTCTGTTTTGTCTAATCCAGGGGTCCCCAACCACCGGTCTGCGGACCTGGACCGGGCCGTTGGGGGTTTTTTGCCGGTCCGCGGCAACGCTCTCCCCGGCTACCGTTCATTGGCTGCCGCTGCTGCGGGGAGGCGGGGCAAGGCTGGAGACCTACCTCCTCCAACCCCAAAAGGGAGGAGGCACGACCTGAAAAGCAAGAAGATCAGCAGGGCCGTGGTGTCTGAAGAAAACAGTCGCGTCTACACATGCAGGTGCTCCTCCTCCTTTCTGCCCACGTGGCCCCGGAAGAAACATTTTGCCAGAGCCACACGGGCAGGAAGGAGGAGGAGCATCAGCCGCGTGCAGAAGAGGAGCCCCGCGGCCGAGAAGACCAAGGCCGCTGCACAGCCCATCCTGCGGCGACCCGTGAAGAGGAGGCCCAGATGTGAGAGAGAGAGGCTGAGGGTTTGTAGAGTGTGTATGTGTGTGCGTGTCTGAGATGAGTTGATAGATTGTATGTGAGAGTGAGTTGAGAAACTGTGTGTGGGAGTGAAGACCTGAATGTTTGCAGAGACAGCATGTGAGAGCCTCTGTGTGTGTGTGAGAGACAGCATGTGACAGTGAGAGCCTGTGCTTGAGCAAGACAGCATGTGGGAGTGAGAGAGAGCCTGTGTGTGTGAGACTCAGACAGCATGTGCCATTGAGAGACTGTGTGTATGAATGATTGTATGAGAGAGAGCATGTGACAGTGAGAGCCTGTGCTTGAGCAAGACAGCATGTGGGAGTGAGAGAGAGCCTGTGTGTGTGAGACAGCATGTGCCAGTGAGAGACTCTGTGTATGAATGATTGTATGAGAGAGCATGTGAGAGTGAGAGCCTGTGTGTGTGTGTGTGTGTGTGTGTGAGAGAGAGAAAGCATGTGAGAATGAGAACCTGACTGTGTGTTTGAGGGAAGAAGACAGATGGAGAAAAAAGAAATAGAAAAAAAGGCAATATAAAAGGAATTGGCAAAAAAAAAAAGAAAGGGAAGGTGGGGAAAAAAAGTGTGACCAACTGATTAGAAAACTAAGATAAGACAGCAAATGTAAAAAAAAAAATAAAAATTACTTTTTACTGATTGGCACATGTAATCTTTGGGAACATGCAAGAGTAGCACTTTCTCTATGCGGATCTCACAATGTATGAGATCAGCATGGAGGAACTGGAAGCCCATGGGGCCTGCACAGAGGAGGCAGCAGAATGGGCTTCAATGCCAGTAGCAGCAATCAGTACCTCCCCAATAGGCACGTGGCAGCAGTGACAGTGGCAGCAGAGGAATGAGAGAGGCTCTGAGGTTGTGAGGGAGCCAGTGAGAGTGAGAGCATGAGTGTGTACGAGAAAATCCAGGGGAGTAAGAGTGTGTGTGTGGGAGGGGTGTGTGTGGAGGGGGAGAGAGTATCTTACAGCCTGAGAGTGTGTCAGTGTCTGTGAGAGCGACAGTGTTTGTGTGAGAGAGAATGGACATGTGAGTATGTGTGAGAGAGAGAGGATAACCTCCTAATCCTCGACAATATCAGGGTGACTGGAAATCAAGAGCTCCCATGTATGGACAGCAGGGGCTTTTTAAAATCCTTATTAGTTTTAATTATTGTGTGTTATTTGATATATGTGCTGTTTTGAAATATTTTATTGGTGTTTGGGAAATTTTAAAAAATGTATATGATTTTAATTAATAGAAATTGTATTTATCAGTAGTTTTAAAGTATTCTTTTATTAGTATGGTTTTACTATTATAACTGATGCTTTATGTTTCTTGATTTTATTTGTTTTATGAGGAATGGTGGTTCTGTTTTTCCATTGTTAATACACAGAGTCTGGCTTCTTGGGGTTTCCATTTCAGTTTTTTCTAATTTGTGCTCCTTTATTTTGTATTCTGTATTTGGTGAGGGTCTGTCTCTGCTCTGTGTGTGTGATCATGATGAGAGATTCTGCTAGCATAGGGATCTATAGCAATCTGGTTTGTTTTGTTTCCTCAGTAGGTGGTGTATTGTTATCCTAGGACCCAGTGTAATATTTACTCTTGCTTATTCACAGGTAGGGTTTTTGTTGTTTGAGTCCTTGGTGTTATTACTGTTATGTTACGATGGGATTGCAGTATAGATTTTGAGTGTCTTTTTTTGTGAGGTTTTGTGTTAGTTCACAATGTGCCTGGCAGAGGAAGGTGTTTGTGCTGCTGTTACTGTGAGGTGACACCAGAATTTGAAAATATCTTTTAGTATGATGAGCTGTAAGGGAAACATCCAAGCTCCATTTTTGGGAGGAATTTCAGTGGATGCACAGAGTTAGAGAACTGGAGGTACAGGATTTATAAATGTCATAATTAAATAAGTATGCACTAAAATCCAACCCCATCCATAACCCCACCCCCATATGACCAAAGCCCCGCCCCTGCCCCAACCCGCCCTGCTGGGCCATGGAAAAATGGTCTTGCTTGAAGCCGGTCCCTGGTGCAAAAAAGGTTGGGGACCACTGTCGTAGACAATTAATACAAATCACTTCCTTTGCTGCATCTTCGTCCTCAGATATTTCTGTTAAGACCACAGAGGACAAGATGAGGAACAAGTATGACGTACCAGCTACTTCTGCTAAAATTCCTACAGTATCACCTCAAACAGGTGAACTACCAAAACAATCTGGTCGTGCAGCAATGCTTCCTCAAACAAAAGAGGCATTTCTTCAATTATCCCAATCACTGGCATGTTTTTATAAAACTCTTCAATCATCTTTTAAGATGTCTAACGAGCTATCTGTGAGTTCTCCAGAACACAATATACATACCTCTAGAGAACCATCGGTGGAGCCTCCAGCATCCCCAATGATGAAACGACCAATTTCACCAATTCAACAGCAAGATACCCCTATAGATTCTCTATCTCCACAAACGTCTCCATTGTCATCTACTGGATTCCCATTGGATCCACAGGAACAACCACAGGAACCATATTCTCCTCCAGAGGACCTAACATACCCAAAATTTTTAGAAAAATTGGGCACGATATTTCACCTGGAGTTCCAAAAGGAGACAGACCCTAGGTCAGAAACCTTTGGTCTCCTAAAGATTTTCGATGCTTCGGGAGAACCAACATCCCTCCCACCACACAAATTATTACATTCTGTCTTACAGAAGTCGTGGGAAACGCCTTATTCTCTATCAGCAGTTTCCAAGAAAATGGATATAAAATTTCGTATGAGAAAAACATCGCCTTACTCTATACCACAATTACCACATGTTTCAATTGTGATAGAGTCGGCAATGCAAAGATTCAAAAAAGCAAAATCGCATGCCTCGTATCCACAGGTAGAGACAACCGGTGCTTAGATGACTTTGGCAGGAAGATGTATCATAACTCAATGTTGAATGCCCGCATTATGCACCATCAATTCTATATGGTACAATACCTATATGAGTGCATACAAGCCACAAAAAGTATGCTTTCCTCAATGGCTGATCAGGTACCACCGCCTCTTCATGATATGGAAGAGTGTTCTCGACACCTTCTATGATCAATATATGAGGCTTTTGAAACATCTTCTAGGGCGTCTGCGACAGCCATAGCAGCCCGTAGGATGGCATGGTTACGCTCTAGTATGATAAGAGAAGATTTACACGAGAAACTGACAAACCTCCCGTGTACAGGAGACAATCTGTTCAGAGAACGGTTTCAAGAAACAGTTGGGAAATTAAAGGAGGAAGCTCTGGCAGTCCAATCCTTAACATCACAATCTCACTACTCGACCACGCGTCGTTATGTGGGATCTACACGTAGACAATCCTATAATCGTAGGCCTTACAGGTCTTATCAATCTTTTCGTACACAGACGTATCCATCTTACCAGCATCCTCCGCTGCAACAAAATAACACGACTCAACGTAGGGGTAAACCACGTAACCAGAGACAGCAAACACAACAACTGGCTGCTGCAGTAAAATCAACACAGTCTTTTTAATAAATCAGCCACCACCACTACATCAAGCACCACCTGGCAGAATTCATTCTTGCCTGGCAGCCTGGGAGAAAATAACAACCGATCAATGGGTTTTAGAAATAGTACGACATGGCTATCAACTCCAATTTACCACAAAACCCATACTACTTCACTTTTCCACTCTGAAGAGTCAAAGCTTCCAACCATAACTGGGGGAGGAGATTGCTTTGCTTCGCAAACAGCAGGCCATTCGACAAATTTTCCCGAAAACCCAAAAACCAGGGTTCTATTCCCCATACTTCCTCATACCCAAAAAGTTGGGTGGACTTCGCCCCATATTAGATCTACAGGAATTGAACAAATTCCTGACCAAAGAGAAATTCAAAACGGTATCATTGAAATCGATCTTACCTCTAATTCAACCCAACGACTGGATATGTTCCATCGATCTGAAGGATGCGTACACACATATTCCAATCCATCCATCCTCTTGGCGTTACCTATGCTTTCGCTACAGCCATCAACACTACCAGTATAAGGTTCTTCCCTTTCGACTATCGGCTGCACCCAGGGTTTTCACCAAATGCATGGTTGTGGTGGTGGCTCATCTCAGACAACAGGGTATAACCATCTTTCCATATCTGGACGATTGGCTAATAATAGCCTTGACCCCGGAGATCTTACTCAATCACCTCCGACGGGTGATACAGTGCTTACAGGAATTGGGGCTAGTGATCAATTTTCAGAAATCACATCTCCAACCAACACAACGACTACAGTTCATAGGAGCAGGCCTGGACACTGTTCGCAATTGGGCATATCTCCCAACAGAAAGAATAGCACAACTACGTCAACTTCTCTACTCGTTGAACAACACTCAAAGGCCATCGGCAAGACAAATTTTGGTAGTCCTCGGCCATATGGCGGCGGCTATCTTCACAGTACCCAACACCAGGCTACATATGAGACGCCTGCAATGGGGACTAAAACGTCAATTGAAACAACACTCACAACCATTGACACAGAAGCTATCGTTGACTTCCGAGATGAAACAGGACATAACATGGTGGCTCCTACACTCCACCCTGTCAAAAGGAGCAGTATTCAGTCCTCCTCCTCACAATGCAGTCTTAACCACAGATGCGTCTCACAAGGGATGGGGAGCACATCTCGAGATTTACGAAACCCAAGGGTTATAGACAATCTCCGAGCAGTCCCTGCAGATAAATCTATTAGAGCTCAGAGCAATTCGGAATGCACTACAAGTGTTTCAAGATCACTTAAAGGGCTGCAGAGTCATGATCTACACAGACAATCAAGTGGCAATGTTTTATATAAACAAGCAAAGAGGGTCCGGTTCATGGCCCCTTTGCAAGGAGACCCTTACAATCTTCAAACATGCTCACCAACATTGCATACATCTGCAAGCAACTTATCTACCAGGAGTAGCAAATACAAGGGCAGACAGGCTAAGCCTCATCTTTCATCCTCACGAATGGACACTCAATTCGGAGGTAGCCCAAGACATTTTCATGCAATAGGGGACACCTGCGATAGATCTCTTTGCAACCGAGATCAACGCTCAGGTTCCCAAATACTGCTCGATAAGACCAAGTCTTGGTCTGGTTATCCCCACCTGGATCCAAACTCTTTTTCCCCAGTCTCTGGTTACACTCTCTGAGTCCCACCTGCCCTACAGGATCCCGCTCATAGAGCATACTCTCCTTAAATAATTTAAGGTGGACCAGATGTCTAGCCTGGTCCTGCACAGGTAAATAGGGGAACCCTAGGGGTACTGCCTCACAATTCCCCTGGTCAATAAGAGAAGGCGGGCTTTAAGAAATACCTGGGAAGGAGATTGAGTATGTAAAAGAAATCAGAATAGGAGGTGGACTCCAACTCCCAGAAGGATACGGGTTCTGGAGGGGGAGAAACTTCCCAGGCTTTGCCTTATCGAGAAGAAGAAAGAGCCCAGGCATGATAGTAGGGTGAGAGCTTGTCTGATGGAGGGGCAGGGCAGGGTAGGTATCCTACTAGAACCAGATGAAGAAACAGAGGAGATGGAGATATAGGTGTTGAGCAGCTCTGAAGATGAGTCGAAGCCAATGGACTTGAGAGACAAGAGGTGAAGACCCTTCCAGAAGAGGACACACTAATGGAAACTGCAGGTAAGGAGTTTTAAGTAAAAATTGCCATGGGGTGGATGTAGTTGCAGCCATATTTATTTATTTTATTTTAAAACATTTAGTACCTGCCCTTCCTACGTTCAGGGTGGGGTACAATAAAACATATATAATAAGTTACACATAAATAAAGCATAACAAAATAAAATTCAATAAACTTAAAAACAAAAAATAAAATATAAAATTACCATAGTGGATAAATCGGTTCCCTTCCAGAATTTGTAAATCAAGGGAGGCCTGGGATAATTATGTATTGTCCACCTAATTGGGGAAAGCTTTCTTGAATAAGTATGTTTTTAAGACTTTTCTAAAGAAGGATTTTTCATTGAGGTTTCTTAGTTCATTTGTAAGGGAATTCCATAGGAGAGGACCTGCAGAGGAAAATATACCTTCTGTAGTCTCTTCCAGATGGACTACTGTAGGGGAAGGAACATCAAGAAGTAACTGGGAAGAGGATCTTAGTGATCTAATAGGAGTATGTATTTTAAGGATAGATGTGATCCAGTGAGAGTGGATATTATGAATAAAAAATGTATAATTGCAGCCAACTTGTGCTGAATTCAATATGAAATAGGGAGCCAGTGAAGGGATTTCAAAACAGGGGTGATATGTTCACAAGTTGAAGTTCCTGTCAAAAGCCTAGCAGCTGAATTCTGTATAATCTGTAATGACAGGGTAGTATGGGCAGGCAAACCGATTAAGAGTGAGTTACAGTAGTCAATGCTAGAGAATAAAAGAGATTGTAGGACAGAGCGGAAATCAGTTAAGGTGAGAAGAGTTTTAGATGTCAGAGAAGTCTTCATTTGAGAAAGCAGAAGCACAAACCGCAGCTGCAGACTAAGGTGTGAGGTAGCAGTAGGGCCTGGTTCCCTAAGAATTACAGCAAAATTTAGGCAGTGCAGGAACAACTGTGAGCAGCGAGCAGGAGGATTAATTGCTTTCTTGTCTTATGAATTTGAGATTTATGTGGATGGATAAAGTAAAGCTGTAGAGACTTTAAACTACTGGGATAACCTGAGATTATGTGTGTTCAAGTCCAGCTCACCAATTGGAATGAGAGGATTTGAACCTATAGCTGTGATACCGCGGAAGGAATGGGGTAAAATATAGGCAATAGAGACTGGAGTACCTGGCCTAGGGAGCCTCCAAGGGTGGAGAATCTGCAAGGAGGAGTTAGGCAGCGAGACTATAGAAAAGCACTCCCCCACAGAGGCTTAATCAGTTTATTATATAATCAGAGAATCCAGCCAGATTGCGACTGGGAGAGTGGCTGGTGGCACAAACCTGCAACAGTACTAAAAGACTAGAGACAATATTTTCCAGCTCTGTGCATTCTTACCAGCTTTGTTCATTATCTTTGTGAGCGACATTGCAGAAGGGATAGAAGGTAAAGTTTATTTATTTGAGGATGATACTAAGATCTGCAAAAGAGTGGAGATGCCTGAAGGAGTAGAGAGAATGAAAAGTGATTTAAGAAAGCATGAAAAGTGGTTGAAGATTTGTCAGCTGGGATTTAAATATGGGATCTAAATATGTATACCCTGGCAGAGAGAATGTTCAGGGGAGATATGATACAGACCTTCAAATGCCTGAAATGCTTTAATGATGCACAAACTTCAAACCTATTTCATATGAAAGAAATCAGTAGCACAAGGAGTCATGAAATGAAACTCCAGGGGGGATAACTCAGAACCAACACCAGAAATTATTTCTTCATGGAGATAGTAGTGGATGCCCATAATTCCCTTCCGGAGGTCTCCAGGAGGAAGACAGCTCCTGTAACATAATACTGTCCAAACACTGAGCTGAGACGAAGCTGAACTGTGAGTACTGAGGGAAGCAGTACTGAACTGTAAGTAAAGAGAGTACACTGTTCTGAAGGGAAGACAGTCTACTCTTGTGCATGTGTGAAGCTGTAATAAAGATACACTATTTTAAGCAAGGCTGGAATCAGACTAGTTTGTCTCCAGGCCTGTGGGAATCACTGCTTGTTCCCACAGAAATATACTGCACATCACATTATCCAGTTTCTGGTCTGCTGTATTTAGAGTTGCCAACTGGCTCCAGATTTTCAGGACAGGTTGATCCAGTCCTGGTTTTACCCCTTTGCTAGCTGGGATTTATTTTGATGTCCCTATTGCATTCCCTAATAAAATCAGGACTATAAGTACTTGCATGCAGGGAAGTAAAACCAGAACTGTATCAATATGTCCTGAAAATCTGGAGCCAGTTGCAACCCTGGCTGTATTAACTTAATTTTGTTGAGGAAGAGCATGGCGGCATCCAAATTTAACAGGTTGGTGGGAGTTGTATTTCAAAAAAATAAAAACATTACACATTCATCAGAGTGGAACCCAAGCAGGGCAAAGCTAGAATAATAGCATGAAAAAATAAACAGAAGTGGTCATAAAATTCATAGTTAAAATATAGTACCTATTTTCATAAATTGCTGGTATTAAAGATTTCATTAAAATATTAATGGTGGGCCCAGCCTGATGGTTCAGTGATACTGCCACATGGAGGGACTTGTGTTCGATGTTCAGCTCATGTCCTCTGTTCCCTGGGATGACCAGGGCTGGGAATGCAATGGAGGCAGTGTTCCCAACCTGTGGGCCAGAGGGAGCCATAGCCATTGCACAGATAGCTATAGCTAGTGGCCAGGTTTATGGCCCATGATTGAAGGGCTGCATAAGGCCATCACTGCAATGACTGAACTAAAATGAAGTTTAGAGGGAATATAAAATAAGAGGAAACAAATCCCTGGGTAGTCATAAATGAAGGCTTATGGCATCATATCCCAGTCCTGGTTCTGACTGAGCTGGAAGAAGGAAGAAACCATCAAATACAAAAATGATAATGGTAGTAATTGAAGTGAATTTTATCATAAATTTTTGGGGCATCAGTATATTTTCTTCAGTGCACTGTATTTTCAATATGAAAAATTATATTTTTCATATTGAAAATGGAGTGTGGTATTTCTTCCACTCATCAGATGAACTGTTAAGAATAACTTTTAGGATAGTAGTACTGGTGCTTTATAGACCACTAAGGAATACCAGGAGACCAGCTGGGGACATAGGTGTTAGCTCTGTGAGTGCTGGAGTACCCCAAATATTGAACAAACTCACTATGACTAGGCATAAGTAATTTGTGTTGAGTTTAGCATTGCCAATTCTTTTGAAAATTTGGCGCCTAAGGCTGGGGAAATCAATAAGTCAACCAATCGGGCCAAATTCACAAATGTGAATCCTGGTAACTCAGCCAACTGAGTATTAATTGCATATGCTAAAGAAAATAATTTTTTCTAGTGGCTTTAGTGCTTGCGAAAGCTGCTATATTAGCAACTGTGGAGAATGAAGTCCTCTAAAGACTCCCAGAACAGATACAGCATGGGCAGTGGCAGTACTAACATGCTTCAACCTTATTCAAGATGGTCAGAGCAACCAAGTCCTCTTACTTGCCAGTCTGCAGTCTCTCTGCTGAGATGCAGGGATAGGTATTATATTATTCTAATGAAAAGGTATCACCTACAATTGTTTATCGACTTTAATCTCCTGGTAAGGGTACTAATTAGTACTGAATTTATTTTTTGCACACCAGCATGTTAACAAACATGTCATGATAATACACATTATTGCATTGCCAATTTTTTGCAGCATCTGCATATGTAAAACTGGCAGTCTTTTATTTGAAGCAGCACACTGTCTTAATTCCAACCCCCCACCTTCCCTCTGCCCAAACTCTGAACTCAAACTGAGGACGGATTACTAGGAATTCAGAAAACAAAATGGGGCGGTTCTATTTTTTCCTCTCACTGTAGTTGTCTAACTAGAAGTGTTTCTTCTAAGTGTATCTTACTTGTTACCTTGGAAACTGAAGCCTTGCTATATTACTTCAGCCAAGATGCTCAAAATGGTTTTTTTTTTATGGTCTAAATTTAAATTTTAGATTTAAATTTTACTGCAGCACCTTTTTGTTGCTCATTAGTTCTATTCATTTCTGCTTATTCTTACATTTTCTGATTTTATAACTGTCAGGTTCCCTGCAGGGTGGACTTAAGAGTTCCCAAAGAATAGATAAACAGGTCAGGCAGAGGTCTGAGAATTTACTTTAGGCTATATCAGGTAACAGATACAAACAACTCAACTTTGAGTGGAGGAGTAGCCTGAACTGGGGAGACCAGGGTTCAAGTCCCACTGTCATTCTGCACCTTGTGAAAGTCATTTTATCCTCCAATGACTCAGGTACAAACTTAGGCCTAGATTCATCATTTTGCTATAAATTTTGCATGAATAGTGCTTGCAATAAAAAGGGGTGTGGCTAAGGTAATTTTTGAATTACCACAACACATGCTATTTTTAGCACTTCACAGACATGTCCATGTTTT
The DNA here is from genome assembly GCF_901001135.1 of Rhinatrema bivittatum. Lineage (NCBI taxonomy): Eukaryota > Metazoa > Chordata > Amphibia > Gymnophiona > Rhinatrematidae > Rhinatrema > Rhinatrema bivittatum. The sequence goes on along the minus strand of NC_042617.1, from coordinate 88,081,872 downwards.
GGTAGAGAGAGCCTCTAGGGTGGCACACATATTTGTCATCTATTTATACCACTGTAGGAGGGTGAACTAGTAACTCGAGATGAGGTTTTGATGTTGGTCTAGGGTTTGGGGGCCAGTTTAACATGCACAGTCAGAGGTACAAATAGCACAGTACACATCAGTGATTATTTGATGTGATTTGGAATAAGGAAAGGTACACAAAGATGAGATTCTACAATGTACTCTCGCCCTAAGTGCTATCAAACTAGGGCGAGAGTCCACCTGGCCAAAATGTTTAGACAGATGATGAAATGCTAAGAGAAATCAGGGAAGCAAACCAATTTGGCACTGCAGCAATAATGGGAGATTTCAATTACCCAATATTGACTGGATAAATGTAACATCAGGACATGCTAGAAATGTAAAGTTGCTGGATGGAATAAATGACTGCTTCATGGAGCAATTGGTTCAGGAACCTTCGAGAGAGGGAGCTATTTTAGATCTAATTCTTAGCTGAATGTAGGATTTGCCGAGAGAGGTAACGGTGATGGGGCCACTTGGAAATAGTGATCATAACATGATCAAATTTGAGCTAATGACTAGAAGGGAGACAATATGTAAATCAACAGCTCTAACACTAAATTTTTAAAAGGGAAACTTTGATAAAATGAGGAAAATAGAAAAAAACTGAAAGGTGCAGCTGGAAAGGTTAAAAGTGTACAACAGGCAGGGACATTGTTTAAAAATACCAACTTAGAAGTGCAATCCAGATGTATTCAACACATTCAGAAAGGTGGAGGGAAGGCAAAACGATTACCAGCATGGTTAAAAGGTGAGGTGAAAGAGGCTATTTTAGCTAAAAAATAATCTTTCAAAAACTGGAAAAAGGATCCACCTGAAGAAAATAGGAAAAAGCATAGGCATTGTCAAGTTAAGTGTAATACACTGAATAAGACAGGCTAAGAGAGAATTTGAAATGAAGTTGGCCGTAGACGCAAAAACTCATAATAAAAACTTTAAAAAATATATCCGAAGCAGGAAACCTGTGAGGAAGTCGATTGGACCACTAGATGACTAAGGGGTTAAAGGGCACTTAAGGAACATAAGGCCATTGCACAAAGAAAAAATCAATTCTTTGCTTCTGTTTTTACTAATGAGGATGTTTGGGAGATACCGGTTCTGGAGATGATTTTCAAGGGTGAGTCAGAAAAACTGGTTTTCAAGGGTGAGTCAGAAAAACTGAACCAAATCATTTGTGAACAAAGAAGATGTAGTAGGCCAGATTGACAAACAAAAGAGTAGCAAATCACCTGGACAGGATGGTATGCACCCCAGGGTTCTGAAAGAACTAAAATATGAAATTTCAGACCTTTTATTTAAAATTTATAACCTATCATTAAAATCATCCATTGAATCTGAAGATTGGAGGGTGACCAATGTAACCCCAATATTTAAAAAGGGCTCCAGGGGTGATCCGGGAAACTATAGACTGGTGAACCTGACTTCAGTGCCAGGAAAAATAGTGGAATCTATTCTAAAGATCAGAATCACAGAGCATATAGAAAGACATGTTTTAATGGAACACAATCAGCACAGATTTACCCAAGGGAAGTCTTGCCTTACAAATCTGCTTTTTTTTTTTGAAGGAGTTAATAAACATGTGGATAAAGGTGAACCAGTAGATGTAGTGTATTTGATTTTCAGAAAGCTTTTGACAAAGTCCCTTATGAGAGGCTTCTAAGGAAACTAAAAAGTCATGGGATAGGAGGTGATGTCCTTTTGTGGATTACAAACTGGTTAAAAGACAGGAAATAGAGAGATTAAACGGTCAATTTTCTCAGTGGAAAAGGGTAAACAGTAGAGTGCCTCAGGGATCTGTACTTAGACTGGTGCTTTTCAATATATTTATAAATGATCTGCAAAGACATATGAGTGAAGTAATCAAATTTGCAGATGATACAAAATTATTCAGAGTAGTTAAATCACAAGCTGATTGTGATAAATTGCAGGAGGACTTTGTGAGGTTGGAAAATTGGGCATCCATATGGAAAATTAAATTTTTTAAAAATTTACTCTTTATTACTTTTCAAATTTACAATAACAAATATATTCTTTGTCATAGGAAAATTATGTGCCTTCCTCTTAAGATAAAGATAATATAACATAAATATTGATATTCTTAGTACAGAAATCTTTTCAAATTGTTTATCTTATGCACATTATCATTATAGAGGAAATATGGTAGAGTGCATAAAGAAATACAGAGGAGTTATAAAGGAAAATTAAATGTAATGTAGACAAGTGCAAGGTGATGCATATAAGGGGGGAAAAACCCCCCATGCTGTAGTTACACGATGTTAGGATCCATATTAGGAGCTACCACCCAGGAAGAAGATCTAGGTGTCATAGTAGATAACACATTGAAATCATCAGCTCAGTGTGCTGCGGCAGTCAAAAAAGCAAACAGAATGTTAAGAATTATTAGGAATCGAATGTTTAATAAAACAGAAAATGTCATAATGCCTCTGGATTGATCCATGGTGAGACCGGACCTTGAGTACTGTGTACAATTCTGGTCACCACATCTCAAAAAGATATAGTTGCACTGAAGAAGGTACAGAGAAGGGCGACCAAAATGATAAAGGGGATGGAATGGCTCCCCTATGAGGAAAGGCTAAAGAGGTTAGGGCTGTTCAGATTGGAGAAGAGAAGGTATATGATAGAGGTCTATAAAATCATGAGAGGTCGAGAATGGGTAAATGTGAATCAGTTATTTACTCTTTCGGATAACAGAAGAACTAGGGGCACTCAATGAAGTTAGCAAGTAGCACATTTAAAACAAATCAGAGAAAATTCTTTTTTACTCAACGCACAGTTAAGCTCAGGAATTTGTTGTCAGAGGATGTGGATAGTGCAGTTAGTGTAGCTGAGATTAAAAAAGGTTTGGATAAGTTCTTGGAAGGGAAGTCCATTAACTGCTATTAATCAAGCTGACTTAGGGAAAAACACTGCTATTATTGGCATTAGTAGCATGGGATTTACTTAATGTTTGGGTACTTGCCAGGTACTTGTAATCTGGATTCGCCACTATTGGAAACAACATGCTGTGCTTGATGGCCCCTTGGTCTGATCCAGTGTGGCAACTTCTTATGTTCTTATGATATAGCAGCCTGGCTTGTTCTGTTTTCCTAATACGAGTTGTACTTGTGTTTTAGGGTCTGGTGTAATATTTACAATGTTGTCTTTTCATAGGTAGGTTGTTTCTGTTTGAGTATTGGCAGTTAGTAATGTTTTGATATGGGAGGTTTATTATATTGTAATTCAATTTATTCATATCTTTCTGAGGGCCAAGCCAACATGCAACACACATTCAATAGGCTTAATACTATATGGCAGGGTGGTCAACTCTGGTCCTCAAGAGCCTCAGACAGGTCTGGTTTTCAGGATATCTACAATGAAAATGATGAGATAGCTTTGCATGCACTGCTTGTATTGTATGCAAATTTTTCTTGTGCATATTCATTGTGAATATTCATTGTGAATATCGTGAAAACCTGGCCTGTTTGTGGCTCTTGAGGACCGGAGTTGTTCATCTATGGGCTCCAAATGTTTTTTGTTTTTACTTTTTTTTGCAGGGTTTTCTGGTAGGCACCACAGCAATGCTAGTTGTTGGAAGTGATATTTTTATCTCAGAATGTCCTTTGTCATGTAAAATCTGGTATTATAAATGCATAATTTTTAATTGTTTGTGGGGAAGTTGTGACTGGGAGGAGGTGGCACCTAGAAGTTGGACTGGGGACCTATAATTGCAGGGTTCTGAAGGGAGCCCTAGTGCATGGCCCTCAGCCCAGGACTGACATGGCAATGTCTGGAGTAAATAAAGCTGGGAGGGGCTATAAAATAAGGGGGATAAAGATCCCTGGTAGTTTCGAATGAAGACTCATGTTTCTAGGATCTCTGTACTGGTTCAGATTGAGTCGGAAGCCCAAAGGAGCAGGATAAAACTGCTGGATCAAAATAAAAATTAAAACCTCCTCCATGTAACAGAGTCTCCCAGCCCCTAGGTGTTATATGTTGTGTTAATGGTGAGGGCATATTTTTTCACTTGGCCTGGCTATGGCTCTCCATCAAGCCCAGTGTCCTGTTTCCAGCAGTGGCCAATCCAGATCACAAGTACCTGGCAGGATCCCAAAAGGTTGATAGATTCCATGCTGCTTAACTCTGGGAAAAACCGTGGATTTCCCCAAGACCACCTTAATAATGGTGGATTACGGTGATAAAAGCACACATTTACAAGGAAGGAAAAAAGAAGTACTGCATAATTGTTATACTGAATAACCTCTGATCTATTTATAAGATAGATGAAAAAGGTATATGTACTCTGCCATGCACACACAGCAAATAGAACACCAATCTTGTATCAGTTACAAATTTAAAGCTAAGTCATCATGTTTTTAAATTCCTTCAAGTTTCTCCTCTACAATTCTCCTGAATCTCTAGGGATGCAGTGTCACAAATTATATCGCAAATAATGGGATTCGATTTGTTCAAGTAATGTTTATTTTATAATTTTCAAGGTTATAGCTAAGATGGATCAATGAAATCAAGTGAGCTGAACCAATTTGTGACTCTCTTTCTAACATGCCTGCCCCCCTCGCGATTCAGCAGAATTAAAACAATTTGTAAGGTTCACTTTTTTCTTACTTATTTTAACTTAAAATAACGGTAAGTATTCCTGGCGATCTAAACACCCCTGCTTAAAGACATTTCTGAATTAACTTTTTTAAAAACATAATTTTGGTAGTAAAAGGTACAAACAACTCAAGGGTTCTTTCTTATAAAGCAATCTAACCTGACTGCATAAAAAAATGGTTAACAAATACCTCTCCATCTTCTAAGCAGAAAGCTGACTGGTCAGAAAGAATGTGAATAAGGTCAAAAACTATTTGCATAAGAAATGTGTCTAATTTTATGCAGGCTATATAGCAATGTTCCCTCAAATGTTTGTGCGTTGTGTGTATGTGAAAAGGTTCTTGTGTGCGACACGGTTTACAAAGCTGTGTGTTTTGAAGTCCCATTCTATGTTCCTTTTTTGTGTCTGCTATGTTTTCCCTCGAGCACTTGTTCCACAACCAGTATGTGCACTCAGAGCTTACAGGGAACACACTCCATGAACTTGCTTCTTGAAGTTCTGTCAAAGAAAGATCTCATCTGGACATGCTTAAGAAGTCAGTTGAAATCTGCTTCTAAAGAGATTAAGCAGATGCTTAGAAATGGTGTTTTTTGACCGCATTAAACACAGTATTTAGCAGAGAATAGAAGATTGTTATCCTTAAGAAAACCACCATCAGCAAACTATCTTGAGGTACTGGCCTAAGGAGCATTAACTGATGTATTATGAACCAAATAAAAAAGCTCTGTTGGTTTTCCTAGAGGTACATAATATTTCATTTCTGTGCCATTTCACTAAGATAATGCATTTTTCTACAGTATCCACAGAAACTATTATTGCATGTGTCACAGGACGGAGGCAGATCTGGCTTTTTATTTCAGCATTGTGTTATACTCTCTCATTGTTAGTAATTATGGTAATTTTGCAAGTCAATAAAATGAGAATTCTTATTAAATTACAGCTCCACTAAGGCTGCTCATTTGTAGCTACTGTGTGCATATATTAAGTGCAAAAGCAAATCCACCATCCCTCTATATTTCTATCAAGTCTAGCAAAGTCTGGTCCTTAAGGGCAGGAAACAGGTTCAGCTGTCAGGATATCTAAGCTGTGCAAGTTAATTATCTACTGTATGCAGATATGCTACATGAATATTCAGTGAGGATACCCTGAAACCCAGACCTATTTGTGACCATGTGGGCTCAATAACCTTTATATAAGAAAACTTTATTACCATAGGCCCCAAGAAACCATTACATAAATGTATTTGTTTTTCAACTTTAAGCTTTATTGAGGCCAATGATTAGCTTCCTTGTGGATCATTGTAGTCTCTGGCCTGGAAGCAGATCTTCAAAGGGAACTTCCTTCAGGGCTTCCTTTTGAAACTCCCATGGCTGCCAGCACTAGAGGGATATTTTTACCCCACATACTTTGCAGATGCAAAATAGGCCATGTACAGAACATGGAGGATTTGAAAATGAATCCTGGTGTATATGTCACCCGGACCCTTTTGGCCCTGCCTCTTTTCCTGACAGGGAAAGGTATGCGCATTATGGACACCATGCATACTTTTCCCTGCAGATAGGCAAGAGCAGTTTTCAAAGAGAGGGTATTCCATGGTTAAACACCTGCTTATCTGTTTAAATTCCTTTGAAAATTGCCCCCATTTTGGCTCTGTAATACAATGATGCAGCAAATTTCTGATCAATGACTGATGTTACAACATCAACTACTTTTACAGAGGCCAAGGACATCAGGAAAACACTTTGACAGTAAGACTCCAATCAAACAGCCCGACATACATCTAACAACTTCCTTTTTGGTTTTGACATGTCTTTCTTTTTTGCATTATACTAAACATATATGGGGTACATATTCAAAAGCCATTTACAGGGACATTTATCAAATCGCGTTATGGCTTTTTCGCATGCGGAAAACGCCTTAATGCATGCGATAAGCACCATAACGCATGGTGCGATGCAAAATTTTAAAAGGGGAGGGATTGGTGAGGAATCAGGGGCGGGATTTCCGTAAAAGTGGGCTGGCTTCACGAAGCCATAACCCGCGATATCGCACAGTTTTAACGCCGAAAATAACTACACCTTTTTCAATTGCGATAATCTGTGCGATGTCATGCAATATGCCCATAACGCAATTTGCGATTTTTTCCAAATTCCATTTTGGCCATTTTTAGGCTGGGGAAGGACCTGAGATATGGGAGGGGAGAGAGAGAGAGAGAGGGTCTTCCAAATTTTAAACAAAGCAAGAAAAGGGACAAAGATACACATAGACCCTCACAATGGACCAGTTCACTCTATATACAAGTGCTGGATAAGAGAGAAATTGGTATGGGGCGGGTAGCCAGCTCAGTAAGTTATCTTGGCTGCTGCATGTGGCTGTCAGTGCTTCTCCACTGCTGCTACTTCCACCACTCAGAGTAAGTCACATCTGGTGCTCAGTGCACACTTGTCTCAGTCAGTCTGGGGATAAGACAGAGAATGGAAGAGCTGAGAGTAAGATACTTAAGAGAGGAGGAAGTTGAGGAATTGCTTTGTCCACTGTATGTGCCATACAAAGTGAGGCCTGGTTATCCACGTTTTGCATACTCCATAACCATACTCCAGGGCTCTACGGTAACTAGGAAGAGGAGGCATGCATTACAAGTATTCTCTAAAATGAGCTCTCTCATGTTTAAGAGCCATCGCTGTTAAATGTTGTTGCTATGACATGCTGGGCTGGATCTGAGCATCAGGCAGTGGTGACATTTCCATGGCACATCTGATCAGGACTGAAGGCACAATGAATGATAAATAGTGACCTAGGCCGAGCTTTTCAAGAGGTATGCTCCCTTCATCAGGGCAATGAAGAAACAATGCTATTTCTTCAATGACCTGATGAAGAAAGGATAACTCTTAAAAACTGGTCATAGATGTATTAAGTTAATCCAATTAAAAGGTATCTAAATAATATATAGCACAATAATACATATATATATATTAACCTCATTATATGTTCATTTTGTATTATTACTATTTTGATGTTGACATTACTTTTTTTTTTAATTACACTAAATATACCTGTTTTTATCCTCTAACTATGACTAATCATATGTATAACTGATTTTTTTCATAGGTATGATTTCATTTTTCAATAAATTCATAGAGGTCAATATTGAAAAGCTAAATATCCCCATAGAAAGCGCTACTTAGACAGATATGTTTTCTAACTTAGCCAGATAAGTTATCTGTCTAAGAGTGAATATCACTACTTATCCACGGCCCCAATATGCCCACTGACTGCTCACAACTTATCAGCGGCCACTAGATAGCAGGATAAGTCCTATTTATCCGGCTTTGTAGTGTTTGAACATTCACCTCCTAGTCTCTGATAAATATATTTTGTTTTTTTCTCCTTTGCACTTACCTGTGTCTCGCACAAGTCAGTACATTTTTTCATGTAACCCTTTAACCCCATTCTTATTTTTTTCCTTTATAGTGGTTTATCATTCAGATCATTTAGTCCTTCATGTTTTTCAGATTTCTAGCTTTCCATGGATTTTGAGGACTCATGCTTTCCATTATAAAAAGATTTCTAAACCTAATCCAAGAATGAAGCAATGCAGTTGCCATGGTTGCACTGACCTGACTTTGCTTGTAGAACACAAAAATTAGTATAAATAAATAAATAAATAAATAAATGTGGTTAGTGCAATAAAAAGGTTACCCTCTGTATGCTGTTTGCTGACCTTAATTTCTACACATTCCTAATCTGAGTTGTTTGTTCTTCTACTCTGAGTGTTTGCTTTCTCTGTACAAGCTACAGAGATAGTGACTCATTGGCAGTAACAAGATGCGGCTTAAAATACTTTCCTTTCTTTATTACTGAGCCCAAGCAATTTGCCTCTAATCCAGCATTTTTTCATCCAATAGGTAGAAGAGGCATGAAACAGTGGAAATGGTGTGGGGCAAGTACAGCATGAGAAGTCAAGAAATCTGGGATAAAAGCATCCACAGTGGAGGGGAAGAGGAGATAAAACCAGAGATCAAAATAGGAAATGAAAATATGCAGACAAGGGGCTTTACAGTTATTATCTGTTATCAATTCAGTGTATCTATATTAGTGTGTACACATCAGGACAATTAAACAGCAACTATGGGGTCCAGGGTTATAGCTCTGAGGTCCCAGTCTTACATTATTCTCTTCTAATATATGGTTTCAAGTTAGTACAATTAATTTTCCTTTAAAAACAAAAATTCAGTATGGGCAAGGTGAATGGATTGTGACCTGGCATGGCTGAGTGACTGGATTATTCTCTTCCGACTTGGATTTTTGCCAGATTTTCAAAATTGATTTTAATCCACCTTGGACTGAAATCTAAATTTTTCACCTGACCTGGACTATAGATTTGTTCTGAGTTTTCTATACTGGACAATTCACAAATTGATTTTCATTGAAAAATATGTGCCTCTGAGCTTCTGTAGCTATGGCAACAGTAAATGCTTCCTGTTTGTTTTATACTGTGGGTGTAGAACTCAAGGAGGACTGAAACAGAGAAATAGAGAGAGGAGAAATATATATGTAGAGCAGAGCTGCCAAGCTATTCAGCAGGGAGACTTGTTAGCAAGTCCTGGTTTTGAAATTACATCTCAATGCAGGGTGGTATTTTGTAGTCCTTGATTCTACCCATTGAAATTAGTGCTACAGGTCCATAATGCATCATAAAAGGGTTGTCAGAAATCCAATACTGGCCCAAAATCTCCCTCTTGGAACTGGATAACTTGGCAGTTTTGTATAAAGTAGAGTTGCAGAGAAAAAGGCAATGTAGCCAAGTACAGTTTTATTTCTCACTACACTTCTCTGACTAGAACCTGAAAAAGATATTATTGGTCTAATTAAAACTCATTAGTGTAATTTGGCCCTATTTGTATGAACATCAGCACCATGAACAGTATTTGGCTACCTATTCTAATCTTGCACTGACCTAGCCTGCTGCAGAACTGCCAAGTTACCAAATTACAGCAGAGAGACTTGGCCAGTCTTGGGTTTTAACTTATACCCTCAAATAGTGTGGTATCTGTAGTTATCTGTCGACAAGCAAGGATGAATTATATGTGGTGACATCATCCACTATCGCTGAATGGACCCTTTTGTCTATGTTAGTAAAGTTTTATTACTGAGCATGTGCAAGAGTTCCCTTATGCATGCTGCCTCATGAGCCCTTCAGTCTTTTTTTGTCCAATCTTCCGCAGGACATATATCCTCTTTTTTTTCTCAACATTTGTTTCATTTAATGCTTTTTGACATTGCTGATCACTTTTCCTTGGTGCCTTGGCAGCTCCTCAAATAGCATGTTTCACTGTTAAATATAAAATCAAAACAAAACAGAAGATGTCTGGTTCCAAGAAGGCCGAGGAAATTCAAGGATCGTGTCTGTGGCCGCAGAACATCTATCACAAATTGCCACATCTGCTACAAATGCCTGGGGCCCACTATACCGTCTAAGGTCGTGAACACTGCGAACATGACAAAACATAGTGTGAACAAGAAATCCTAATATTATTTGCATTATTCTGGATCACAGTACACAAACTTGAACTCAGCTTATAAAAATTTGCACAAAAGAACATTTTTGCACATGTAGCCTTTCAAGAATTAGAAGCAACATTGCTGGTGACTGAACTTGGAAAATAGAGGAGCTTCGCAGATCAGTGGAGAGGCAGAACTGTTCCTCCTCCCAGAATGTTGAGTTGAGCAGGGGTTCCTCAAGCAGAGCTCCCTCTCCTCTATGGCACCAGTTCCCAGATCTGCCTCAGCATTGGGACTGAGCAAGGTGAAAAGAGCCCCATCTCGAGGCTCACTGGTGCCAAAGAAGAAGTGTCTTGGAGCCATTGATACACTCTGTGAACTCTGCAACATCGGCGCAAAAGTCCTCACTGCCATTGCCACAGAAGTCAAGGCTTCCAATCCAGGGATCCCTCTTCTACATCTGGAAATGGAGGATCCTATTTACTCCATATAGAATCACAGATCTGGTGAAGACTAACTGTACTTCTTTGGTGGCCAGTGACAAGAAAGATGCTCTTCAGCCTCTCCTGTTCAGGATGTGCGATTTATTCTATAAGAATGAACCCCTCCCATTTCTATGCCATACCTATCAAACCTGCCAGCCATGGAAGTTAGTCCCCCTCCATTTAGGAAACCATCCCCTGCTATTGAGGAATCCATCTAGCCATCTTTCAGAGGATGGGGAGCAGGGCAAGGCCAATCCGACCTCCCCAAGGATTTTTCACCTATGAGGTAACTAAGATCTCTGCCTTGATTGCCATCTTCTTTATCGGAGTCATGGATTAGCAACTTCCCTCCTTATGGTTCTGAGGAAGGATCCATAGGGATATCTTTGGTCCCTTTACCTGATGTGCCAAAGCATTCATTCCCATCAGAAGACCTCTCTTTTTCCAAGTTTCTGAAAAAGTTAGGGAAAGCCACTGTCTGAAAGTTCAAGGACCCTCACATGAGGTTTTCCGCATTCTTAAGATTCCGGAAACTCCCTTGGCTTAACTTATGACAAGATTCAGCCTTCAGGCTTTGATCTTTCTGGTAGGGGGTTAGAATTCACCTGTTTCTAGAAAAGTGGCAGAAGATTGTGGAATCTAGTTAGCATTTGCTCTTCTCTTGCCCCTCTGTGTTACATTTAGACTTCAATCCAGATCTGTCTCATTTGACTCAGCTCCATCTCGAGATGGAGTCACTTCTCAGTCAGCTGGCAATAGAACCTGTCCCTCCCAAAGACCATAAGCAAGGGGTTTTAATCCTGCTATTTCTGTATCCTCAAAAAGTCAGGGGGATTGAGACCTGACATGGATTTATGAAGACTGAACAAGAGCCTGTTATGGGAGAAGTTCAATATGAATGTCCTCCACACCATCTTACCTTTCATCCAAGCAGAAGAATGGATGTGTGCCCTGGATCTTAAAGATGTGTATGCTCAAATACCCATCCGTCTCGCTGGAAATACCTCAGATTTGTGGTGGATTCTTCTCACTAATAGTACAAGGTTCTCCCCTTCAGGCTCTCGCCAGCCCCAAGGGTCTTCATAAAGTGCCTAGCAATAGTGGAGTTACACCTTCGTCATCAGGGGATTTGTGTCTTTCCTTACCTGGACAACTGGCTGGTGACAGCTCCTTCTCAAGCAGAGGTGTTGTATTCCCTGCAAAACATGATCCAGCTTCTTTATTCACTAGGTTTCATAGACAATTTTGAAAAATTAAACTTTGTTGCCTCCATAGAATCAAGTTCATCAGGGCATGGATAGACTCATTGAAAGAGAAAGCATTTCTTTTATCGGATCAGGCTTTTAGAGCACTGGTTCAGAACTTGCTGTAGCAGGATCAAGTACAGACTTAAGTAATTCTGGTTGTCCTGACACATGGTGGCAGCAGTGTAAGTGGGCCCTATGACACACTTCAACATGAGAGTTCTCCAACAGGTCTCTGTTCTCAGTGGGATCACTTGCGTCAGCCCTTGTTGTATTCCCTATGGATAACCATGGAGATGAAATTGTTCCTCCATTGGTGGCTAGTTTCAAGGGTCCTGGAAATAATGCCCCTCTTCAAGTTCTGCCTCATTAAGTAATGATGGGGACAGATGCATCCACCAGCGAGTGAGATGCATACATAGTTGCCATCAGAATTCAGGGGATTTAGTCAAGAGCAGAACTCATCGTGCGTTAAGTTTTCTCATATTTCCTTCATGGAAAGAGAATTCTGCTTCAAACTGACAACCAAGTGGTAATATTCTACATGAACAAATAAGGGGGTACTGGGTCCTGGACCCTCTGCCAAGAATCTATGAATATTTGGGAGTGGGCTCACAGTTATAGAGCTCCTTTCCAAGCAACTTATCTTCCAAGGCTTTCCTACATACTGGCAGTTCACTTCAGCAGGGTTTTTCACCCCCATGAGTGGTCTCTGAACCAGCATGGGGCTGACAGGCCTTTGGGGGTCACCCTTCAACTGACTTGTTTGAATCAGAAAATTCTGCTGTATTCTTCAAAGCAAGTTCAGATCTGCTGGGATGCTTTTCTGCTCGTGAGATGCAAATATGCTGAATATCTTTCCTCTGCTTCCATTGGTGGTGAAGATGGTACAGAAGGTATTCATTGATAGGTATATTCTTATTCTCATTGCCCCAGCTTGGCCCAAGCATAGGTAGTTCTCTTACCCCATCAGGTTATCTGTCCACTCGGCGATCCCCCTAGGATCCAATCCAGCTTTACTAACTCATCCAAGCTTTCCCTCCCACAACTTGACAAAGTTTATGAAGGGTTTATGGCATACAAGACATCTGGTTATGAAGCTGCCAGTATCTTGGAAACTCAATATTGTCTAGATGCAACTGATAAAGCCTCCCTATAAGCTGTTGGAGTCAGTTTCCTTAAAGCTTCTTACCTCGAAAGTGGTATTTCTGATTGTCATCACTTTGGTTAAAAGAGTCTGTGAGCTTCAGGCATTGGTTCATTTCTCTTCACAACAGGGTGGTGTTCCACATTCATCCTAAGTTTTCACTTGAATCAAGCCATTCTTTTGGCCATGTTCTTTCCAAGATCTCAACTTCACAAAGGTGAGAAGGCCCTCTGTTTACTGGACTGTAAAAGGACCTTGGCCTATTATTTGAAAAGAACTCAACCACATCATGTTTTTCAACTTTTCATCTCCTACAATTTTAATCTACTGGGTGCAGCTGTTGCCAAACACATGTTGTCAAATTGACTAACAGATTGCATTGCATATTGCTATGCTCTGGCTGGCCTCCAGATCACAGACTTTGTCAAGTCTCATCAAGTAAGACCCATGGCTACCCTCAGTGGCTCACCTAAGACAACTGTAAGGTTGCAACTTGGTTGTTAGTTCAAACTTTCACACCCATTACTGTCTGGACAATCTCTCAAGAAACAACATTAACTTTGGGCAAGCAATTCTGTGCAGCCTGTTCACCCAGTAGTCTACTCTCCAGTAGTCTAGGTCGCCATTTTAGTAAATGCTCCTCTATTCAACTATCAGCTTGGGACTCCCTATGTGACATAAATCAGCCCTGCTTGTCAACAAAGAAAGTAAGTTTGTTTACCAAAAACGGGGTTCTCCAAAGACAGCAAGATGCATTATCCATACTTAATACCTGCTTGTCTCCCTGGAGAGTTGACTACCTAGCCAAAGCTAAGCTCTATAATCAACAGAGGGGCTCATGAGATGGCGCACAAATAGGAACTCCCATGCATGTTCAGCAATAAAACTTTATTGAGCTAGAAAGATGAGTCCCGTTTGGTGCCATCAGATGATGTCACCATGTGTCATGGCTAATTCATTCTATCTATGGAGGATCCCGTTTACAGTAAGCAAGCTTGCATCCAATTCTGCACACTGAAACCAGCTCTGCATTTCCCATGATGCATCAGAATGGGGTTGTCAGAAATCCAGTACTGGCCCAAAATCTCCCTCCTGGAACTAGGTAACGTGGCAGCTCTGTTACTGCGATTATTTGTATATTTGCTTCTCTGTGCCTTTCTCTGTCTTTATAAGGTAAGCACAACCAGCATACATCTGGGCATTCAGTTCAAGGTTTGAGAATGTCCTCACAACATGAGTTATCTTGGATGAACATAACTCATGAATCCTAACCATAAGATTTTATGTACCATATTGGCCTGACAATAAGCCAGCTGCTTTTTTTTTAAACATTTTACATGTTCAAAAACCTACCTCACTTCATAATCGTGGCCAAAGCTCCTCACACCTCTCAAAACCTGCCACTGCCAAGGGTTGCCACTAACTTCCACAGTAGTCCAACTCTCTTCACTTCTTGTGGAAGTTAGTGGCAACCCTTGGCAGAGGCAAGTGCTGCACTGCCTCTTTCTCCAGGTCAGCCTGTCACTACTGCTACACTTGTGGCACTTTTCTCCTGCTATGGCCTGCAATGCGGCCTGATTTTAGTGTTTGACAACATTCTTGCTGCTTCCAGTGCTGAGGACTATACCCTATGCTGCACCCTTGATGCTGTTGCCACCGGTGCAGCTTGACTCCCACAGCACTGCAGGAGATATTGCAGCAAGAATATGTCTATACATCTGTGCTGGCACCATAAGCAGAGTATGTTCAAAACTAAGGTACCAACACGTCCTATCTGTTGATCATTAGATCAACAGTCAGGAAATGCTGGCTTGAGTACTGGCATATGCCATGCAGAGCAGTTGGAAATGGCTAGAGGCGCTCCTGCTACTCAAGTTAACTGAGGGAGATGGGGGGAATGAGCAGGTGCAGAGGAAGGGGAATAAAACTGATGGCAGAAGTTGGGGAAGGATGGAAAGAAGTAAGGGGCAGATATTAGAAAAAGAGGGGAAGAGGCATAGGAACAGATGCTGGCAATGGGCATGGCCCAAGCACCGCTGCCATCAGAACCTAGTTCTTAAAGGGACCACACCATATTAAATATAAGTACGTTTAAAAAAAACAATTACATAAATATTCTGAGCCATGGGTTTACCTTGTTAACCAGATATGCTCCCAAAAAGGCTGCAACAGCCAAGTTAGTTTACATCGGTTTCTAACTTAAGGGAGTATTTCTGTAACATTGCACAAAAGTTACACCAATTTTCAAAGCGAACGTACATGCATAAGTTCATTTTGATAATTATCTTGGCAAAACTTCATGAACACAATTACACTTGCCATTTTGTGCATATAGTATTGCTGAAAGAATTTATACACATACTTTTGAAAATCAAAAAGTATGCACAAAAGTCCCAACCCCGCTTCATATTCCATCCCCTAGAAAGCCTCTTTCTAATGAGCATACAAGTACTTACATACATTGTCGGACGGATTTTAAAAACCTACACGCGTAACACCTGGGGGTTTACACATGTGGCTGGGCCTTACGCTCGCCGGGCCAATTTTCAAAGGGCCCGGCCACGCATGTAAGTTCCGGGGCTAGCCAAAGCGGCGATCTGGGGGGGTGGGGCTAGAGGCGCCCGGCTCAGCAGCCATTTGCCGCTGTGCCGGGGGATCGTGTGCCGGCGAGCGCAACTTGCACCTGCTCGGAAGCAGGAGCAAAAGGTACGATAAGGAATTTGGGGGCAATTGGAGCGGACTGGGAGGGAAATGGGAAAGGCCCTGATGTGTCGCCTCGCGTATTTGTGAAAGTTGTCCCCCCCCCTTGCACACGCCGGCCCGGCATTTTATAACATGTGTGCACATGTTATAAAATCACACGACCATGTGTGAGCGCCGGGAAGCGCGCACATGGACGCGCACGCGTAACGTTTTAAAATCTACCCCTGTGCGTGCACAGAATTTTACATGTATATCGGTAATGCAGTTTTCTAAATGATCATTTCTGCAGGTAAAGAATTCCTTTCCCGGCAGAAGTCCCTTTAAAAAGTACCCTTTCTATTGGCCTGAATGGTAATACAGGGGATATAAACAGAGGCAGAGACTGAGAGATGTAGAGAAAATTAGATGAAAGATCAATGTCTAAGACAAATTTTATTTATTTAGATTTATTGCCTGCCTTTTTGAATAAGGAATTCATCCAAGGTGGAGTACAACATATTAGAAAGCATCATAGCAGTTACTAGAGTGGTAGGTATAGCATCTTGATAGGTAATGTCTGAAAATGGTGTCCTGTAAGAACTAAAACTGAAGTGAAATAAACATTATAGCAAGACAATAGGTTATAGCAGCAAGCCCCAGGTACTCATAAATGGTTTATAGTAGTCAGATTAAGGTGCTCAGAAATGGTGTTTGTTGATCATTTTAAGACAAGGACAATGCAACCTCTCTGCCTTATGTTGGGGAAAAAGAGATGAAGAAAAGAGGTGAGAAATAAAAAAAAAAAAAAAGTATAATCAAAAGGAGAGCCTAGAAAAGGAGTTAAGAGAACAATAATAGGAAAGCTGCGATAGTGAAATGGCTCACATATTATAGATGTTTTCTGATGACAGACGTGCGCCATATGCATGGTCACATGACCATGCCTTGAGTTGGCAGGAGGATGTTTCCAGAACTTCGAGGAAAGCTTTTAGGTACTTTCGCCCACATACTGCTGGACCCATATCCTTTCAAGTTTATTGATTAGCAAAGATATAAAAAGGTGTAGAGACCAACTCCCTATGGCGAGATGGGTGGGTTATATGATTTGTTGCATTGCTGTTATCAAAGAATACTAAGTAATTTTACTTTCTCTGACAAGCAGATATGACAAGTCTTGGTTGGCTCATTGGGCCTTCTTTGGATTTTGAAGCCAGCTTCGAACTGAACTTACTTGTATCAGACCACTCCTACTGGGCTCAAACTGCTCTCAGCAACATCTTGGCATGGAATGCACAGAAAGTGGTGTTGTGACCTGTACACAGACGTTTGTAACACACTGCATAATCCATGAGGCCCAACTTCTGCAAGCACATTGGGGCAGATTTTCAAAGGGTTACGCACGTAACCCCCGAAAAGCTGTCCCTGCGCATGCCGAGCCTATCTTGCATAGGCTTGGCGGCGTGCACAAGCCCGGGACACGGATATGTCCTAGGGCTTCGAAAAAGGGGCAGTCCGTGGGCGGGGCCATGGGCGCAACGACGGTCTGGGGCGGGCCAGGGGCATGGCCGGGGGCGTGATGATGGTCCGGGGGCAGGACCGAGTGCTTGGGCAGGCGTAACTTTTGGAACAAAGGTAAGGGGGGGGGGGGGTTAGGTAGGGCTGGGGAGGCGGGGTTAGGTAGGGGAAAGGAGGGGAAGGTGGGGGGAGGTGGAAGGAAAGTTCCCTCAGAGGCTGCTCCAAAATCGTTCCCTCTGAAATTGGAGGGAATGGAGGAAGGCTGCGCGGCTTGGCGCGCGCAAGTTGCACAATTGTGCACCCCCTTGCCCGCGCCGACCCTGGATTTTATAACATGTGCACGGCTGCGCGCGCATGTTATAAAATCGGGCATAGATTTGTTTGCACCAGGTTGCACAAACAAATCTACGCCTGCGCGCAGGTTTTCAGATCTGCCCCATTGGGTACCAGTTGAAGTGACTGTCTTGTTTCTTGGGCATGATGAAGAAAATTGTCAATACAAAATACAAATATAAAAATAAAAGTACAGATGTTTTACAGGAGAGCCATATAGAAGGAAAACAATTTCCAGCCAGGCAGTTCACACTGAACTTGGATTTGCGGGGAACAAGTACTACTTCTCAGCAACAGTAAGCAGCAGCACAGAAGTTAAAACTTTAAAAAAAAATGCTCAAAAACATTACAAGGGTGCTATAGGGAAGAAGAGGAGCTTCACTGAAAAAGCAGTTAGCATTTGCATTTTCTGAAGCAAAAATCTGCTGTGAAACATTCCAGGGAACATAATTTTCTGACAACAGGAATAAAACTGAGCAGCTGTAGGTCAAGCTGCATGCAGGAAAGCTATGTGCATGCCTAGAAAGCTTTCCTAGAAAACTCTGGAAACATCCTTAGCACTGACATGAGACAGAGTCATCTGACTTATGTGTGTGGCTCCACTGCACCTGCTAGTTATTGGAGGGCAGAGAGGACCACATTTAGAGAATATCCAGACAACAGTGGTAGAAAAAAATATTTTATTTTTTGTTTAGTGATTGGAATACATAGTGCACAGGTTCTGGTTAGCTGGACTTTTGTTAGTTATTACAATGTTTATTGGATCAACATAAGAATGATCCCAAAATGTCATACATGAATTTTAGAGCCTACATAGGTCTCTTCTTCAGATAACAAATCAGCAGTGGTATGCAGTGACATTTATAACAGGGAATTCAGTCTCGCTCTCTCAGACCCCTCTCTCCTCCCACATGTGCTGTCTGTCCTCCCCCTCCCTCCCCTGCCTTCAGCAATCTTGCTCCAACTCCCCCTCTCCCCTAGAGACATAAAAGACACATGGAACCCATATGGCATTAGGCCTGTTGTAACATGTAATAAGTGTGGGCTTGGCCCTCAAAAAGCCATGACTAAACAATTACAATATGGTAAATCTCCCACACCAAAAACAGCACTAACTGGAAGCACTCAAACTCAACCCTACCAACAAAAAAGCAACACTGCAAATATTACATCAGGCTCTAAAACACCAATATACCTCCTATTTAGAAAACTGAACAAGCCAGGCTGCCAAGTAAAATAAAAAAAAATACATGTACTAAAAATATTGAACAAAAGCTTTTAAAACTATATAAGTCCCTTCTTCAGATGTTGGATCAGACACATTCACATCTAAAGACGGGTCCTATATTGTATAAATAATTCATGTACAGTATTTTTGGATAATACTTACATAACTCCAATAAAAGCTATCATAGCCTGCCAAGAATACGTTTACTTCAAGACACAAATCCGCCATATCAAAACAACACTAACTCTCAGGATTCAAACAACAATCAATCACCCTACCCAGGAAACAGCAGTTCTGCAAATATTACATCAGGCCCTAAAAGACCAACGGACCTCCTATTGAAAACAGAACAAGATGGACTGCTATAAGACCCCTGTGCAGTAACTATACACTAGCAGAATCCCTCATCCCAGTCACACATACAGAACACAAACAGATCCATTTACATTTATTAAAATATATGAATTGCTTAACGCTAACATGTTTAAGCGATGTACAACATAACATACAAATCCAAAAAATACAGAGCAAAAGTAATCACATAAATTAACTTTTAAAACAAAGAAGCTTCTGACACATAATTTACATTTATTTATTTATTTATCTGTTTATTTATTTAATTAATTAATTAACTGATTTATATACTGACATTTATACCTGCTAACAAGCAGGTATAAATGTGTTTAAGTACCGGATATTTTTCAAAGCAGAATTATTTGTATACGTTTGCTTTGAAAATTTGGGCTAAAGTCTTCATGTACTTTATAATCGCAAACTTTAGACCTACCCAGACCATTGAAAATTTCTCTCTTAACGGTGAATTTTCAAAACGTTATGTGCATAAAATTAGCATTTACACGCATAAAAAGGCATGTACTCGCACATATGATATTTTATGTTTAAATCTTTTTATTAAGACTTCCAAGAACATCTACATTTCCAAAAAAAATCTGGCAGTGAGTAGTTCCTTCACATAGCCACGAAACCATCGAAAACATGAAAGCTGTTAACAAATAGCTGGCATATTTTTTGAACGAAAACAAACCCTAAGGAAACATCTCTCACCCTCTCCCTTCCTATCCCTAGTCCTAGTCCTGAATCCTAATCAAAGGAAGGAGAAACCACAAAAAATGCTGCTTCACACACAGCAATAAAGCAAACTTTTCTGTAATGTCATTTAATATTAAACTTTGTGCCCTGTGCGGTAGGAACTGTAAGAATCCCATAATTCTTAGAAACATCTTCCTTTTCCTACAAATATCCTGTTTCTTGACATACTTTTCCAACAAACATTCCTCAGCTGCAAAAGAGTAGGGTGGTCTGTGTTCAACCATCTCTGCACAATAGCTTTTTTTTTTAGCTAAAAGTAACACTTTTCTCACCCAGAATTTGATATACTGATATCTAAATTTAAACATCTTTCAAATTTTCAAAAAAGAAAATGTGGACATTTATAAGCAGCAGGATATTTGTCACTCTAAAAATGTACTGTTGCATCTTCTTCCAGTAAGTTGGTATGGATGCCCATGCCCAAAAATGATGACCCAAAGATCCTTCCTCCCCTTGCCACTTAATGCAAATTTTAGATTGGGCAAGCAGTAATACATACATATATTTTTGGGAGCAGTAAAACCTTATCAAAAATTTATATTGTGATTCTTGCAGGGAAATGTTTGTTGTCAAAGAATGGATCCTTGAGAAACATCCAATATACTCCTGGCTAGTTAATTCCATTCCCGATTCATGTTTCCATCCTTCCAAGGCTTTAAGTAGTCGGGGTGGCATGCCTTTCCCTTGTAGTGTCTTATGAAAGAATGAAACTGTATGTCTAGCTAGGTCTTCGAAGTCAAACATAGTGGATAACAAGTCCCTATTCTGGTGACGCAGTTCCTGCACATCCAAAGAGAGAGCATAAGACCAGACCTCTAAGTAAGTGAAAAACTGTTTCGGGGCTATATTAAACCTATGCTGGAGGTTCTGAAAAGGAACTACTAGCTTCCCATTTTCATTAAATAACTGGGACACTGTTTGGAGACCCTTGTCTCACCACTCTACAAAGAGAAAATAGTTCAAGCCAAGAAGGAGGTTTTTATCAACCCTTGATAGGCAGGAAATGAGTTACACGTATACCTTAACTTTAACTTCATAGACAACCATCTCCATGCCTTCATAACAGGGAGATATGGGATACTATCTTGCAGGTGAATAGAGAATGTTAGGAGTTGCATGTACAAAATAACATAGATGTAATGGAGAAGCCAGTTCTCTATCTAACGATAATGGTATGTAAAACACGTCCTGATTAGCTGGTCTCCCAAGTTGCACAAGAGGCATGCCATATTATATAACTTCAGGTTTGAGTGGCCATTTCCCCTCTTTATCCCAGGTCCTCAATAAAGTGGAAGTGGCAACGAGAGGCCCCCTTCTCTGCCACAGGAATTGATGAATAAGATTATCTAACTGTGCCACCTATTTAGAAGGATCTCCATCTTAAAGAGACTCACCCTCCCTGGTAAGGAGAGAGGAAGATCTCTCCAGTTCGGAATAATATTCCTAGAAATAAAGTTTGAAAGTTGAAAGTCTGTAATTGGGATGTATCTCTATGCAAGAGAACACCTAAATATTTAAATTACTCCTTTGTCCACTGCATTGGAAAATCTGGACCACATGTTGCAATCACAGAATTCAACATCAGCAGTGCTATCGTTTTATCCAAATTGATTCGGAGGTCTGCTAAAGTACCATATTCTTTAAATTTATCTACGATATGGGGGAGAGAACTTTGTGGGTCTATGATGTGAACTAGAATGTCATCCATGAACATTGTCAATTTAAAAAGATGGGATGCTCACTGCCCCATAAAAATCAATGTAATATTAGCATTTTTGTGAATTCTTTTCAGAAGATGTTCCAGAGATGGGATAAAAAGAAGGGGGGATGGGGAAGCACTGATGTGTGCCCTATTGCAACTCGAGTCAGACTGCATCCCATTTGCAGTAATAGAAACTACTAGGTTATTATAAAGAGCTCTCACAACCTTTGAGAATTATCCCTTTATGCCTATGTTCTGGAGGGTGGCAAATATAAAAGACCAATTCACATGGTCAAATTCTTTTTCAGTATCAAAACTCAGAAACAAAGAACGAAGTTTTAGCCATCTAATACACTCCATTGAGGCTAAAATTCTTTGTATATTTATTACTGAGCATCATCCCTTCACAAGGCCAACTTGATATTCTCCTATGAGCAAGGGCAAGAACCTTGCCAGCCTATCTGCCCAAACTTTGGCCAATAGCTTCACATCAAAATGTAACAGAGAGAGATTGGTCTATATGAGCCTGGAAGTATTGGGTCACACTCAGCCTTAAGTAATACCGTAATCAGAGCCATATTGGGAGACAGAGAACCTCCCCTCCCCCCCCCCTCCCGCCTTCTATTAAGGCCTTATACATCTTCCCCCAAGGATAGCAATACCTTCCCACCCAATAACTTGTAAAACTCAAAGGGGAAACCAACTGGTCCTAGGGACTTTAGTAGCTTTGCCTGTCCAATCCCTCGCTGAAGTTCTTGTAATTGGATCGGGGCATTTAGTTCCTCTAGTTGAGCAGGCGATAGCTTAGGTAAACTTACTAATGCTAGAAACTTTTGTATGTCTTAATCATTAGCAGGGGATGTAGTCTACAAAGCCTGATAAAATGACTGAAAAACATTATAGATTTATTTTCCGAAGTTCTCGTTACCTGAGTTCACTATACTGCCCCCTTCCCAATGCTTTGTAGTAATAAATTTGTGTCCTGTCCAATTTTTTGTCAAGTTGGCAGATAGTCTCCCTGATTTATTGCCAAACTGAAAGAATTCACTTTTATAGTATAACAGATTTTTCTTGCCTCTTTGATGGAAAAGATTATTAAGATTGGCTTGAATTGCTAGAAATGTATCTTTATTAGCCAATGTAGGCTTTGTTTGGAAAGGTTTCTTAGTAACAGTCAATTATTTCTCCATCTTAAGAATCTCATTTGTCAATTCCTTCTTCTTTGCTGCTACATATGAGATATTACCCCATAACACCATCTTGGAGGTTTCCCAGAAAAGTAGAGGAGATAATCTTTGTTAAAATCACAGTACTCTTCCCACTTGTGATTAAGAAAATCTCTAAATCCCTGATGCTTGTATAGGAATCTAGGAAACAACTAAGGTCCCTGAGAGTCTTGAGGCTTAAAGCTTTCCAAGTCAATTCACACTGAAAAGTGATCAGCCATATATCAGACTGCACTACTTTAGAGAAATCCAACCTAATCACAAACAAATAATCTATGCGCGAAAGTGTTATGTGCCCTAGATAAGTGCATATACGCTCTCTCTGAAGGATGAAGGACCTACCATCCATCTACTAGGTCTAGATTATTACAAATATATGAAATGCCTTTGGATTTGCTGGAACTCATCACAGAGCTTGAGGAATTTTTATCAAGTGTGGGATCAAGGACACAGTTGAAGTCACCCCTGCTATCATGGGCACATTGGTATATTGTGCCAAAAGCTGGACCAATTTGGCAAAAAAATCTGTGAGTATATGTGTTAGGGGCATAGATCAAACATAAGGCCAAGGGCTGACCATACAGCATTTCAACAATCAATAAAAAATGGCCCTCCGGATTCTCTACAACATCTAATGTTTGGAATGGGACATTTTGCCAATAAGAATGGCAACGCCTCCTTTTTTCTCGCAGATTCTAAAGAGTACACTTCTCTCACCCACGGCCTACGTAACTTTTGATCAGTTTTATCTAAATGTGTTTTTTGGATCATTGCAATCTGGACTTTATCTCATTGCATGGCCTGTAAAATTTTATAACGCTTAATCACAGATCCAATTCCTGCCACATTCCATGGAGCACATGTAATTATGGTATGGGTCATTTAGGCCAAGAAAAGAAAAGACCCCCAAAAAAGAGTTAAACCCACAAATATCTCCAGGGCCTGCCTAGATCCCGACCCTTTTTTTTTTTTTTTAACAATAATAGCAAAAGATCTCCTATACTACACAGATAAATAGATGGTATATACACCACCTTTTCCAAATCCTTATTACAGATCTCCAATTTCCCATCCAAGCCTTCTCTTAAATCCCTCCCTTCCCCTCTCCCCCAAATCCATCCCCCTCTCCAATCCCTTTCCCTCCTCCCCCCTTCCCTCATCTTTAACCTCTTCATAACCCATAAGATGATTATCTCATTGAAAGACTATCCGAGATCGGCATATAAAACAAAGCTCTAAACTGGTTCAAATCTTTCCTCCAGAACAGATACTACAAAGTTAAGATCAATAGCAAAGAGTCACCACCGTTCAGTTCCACATTAGGGGTCCCTCAAGGCTCTTCGCTATCCCCTACGTTATTCAATATCTATCTTCTCCCGCTTTGTCATCTCCTTTCCAATCTAAAGTTAACCCATTACTTATATGCAGATGACGTCCAAATCCTTATTCCTATCACTGAATCACTTCAAAAGACTGTACTTTTTTGGAATTCCTGCCTCCTCTCCATTAACAAACTCCTGTCTAACCTTAACCTGATACTCAACACTGACAAGACAGAATTCCTCTTGATCACTCAAGATGGCACCCTTCCATTGAATAGCTCTCACCTTCCATTGAATAGCTCTCACCTTACGCCGCTCCCAGTTCTCTCCCCACGGGTCAGAAACCTTGGGGTGGTCATGGATAACCATCTGAGCTTTTCTGATTTCATCAACACTACGGTTAAAGAGTGCTACTACAAACTCCAAGTTCTAAAAAGGCTTCGAACCCTCCTTCATTTTCATGATTTCAGGTCAGTGTTACAATCCATCATCTTCTCGAAAATGGACTACTGTAATTCACTGCTTCACGGTCTCCCAGTCTACACCCTAAAGCCTCTTCAACTGTTACAGAACGCTACAGCAAGGTGTCTCACTAAATCCAACAAAAGAGATCATATAACACCAATTCTAAAGAAGCTCCACTGGCTCCCAGTCAAATCTTGAATCCTGTTTAAACTTCTATCAATCACCCACAAAGCCATATTCAACAACACTCCACTGGACCTCAGAATCCCTCTTCAGCTTCACACGTCTTCCCGACCGCTAAGATTAGCACAAAGAGGAACTCTACATGCACCTCCCATGAAAACATCTTTAAGTAAAAGAGCTCTATCCACAGCAGGCCCCAAACAGTGGAATCTGCTTCCTCCGGAGCTAAGGCTGATACATTGCCCCAACACATTCAAAAAAAGACTCAAGACATGGCTATTCGGTCAAGCATTCCCTTAACTTACTTAGTCTTCCACAGCTCCCATAGACTGTTTTCATACTGTTGACGTCCAGAACCTATGCTCATGTTTTTACTCATCAATAAGAAATTTCTCCCTCCTCCCCCCCTCCACGAACAACCTTCCTTCCCCCTCCCCCCCCCATTAGCAAACCTCCCTCCCCATGCACTAGTCTCGCTCTAATAGTGCATACTGCTACTGTTCCTAGTTATGTTATGTTATATTATCCAAGTTGTTCACTCCCTTGTTCATTGTAAGACATATGTTGTCATTGTTTTCTACTTGTTATAATGTAAACCGGAGTGATAAGTAATTCTGTTACCTGAACTTCGGTATAAAAAAAGTTATAAATAAAATAAATAAATAAGATAACTTGAAATGCAAACAACTCTAAGAACTCTATCACCCTTAAACATGCAATAGATTATCACTTCCTTCATGTGGAACCTGCATGTCCCTTAATTCCTCATATTACTACATTACAACTTGCCTAGCGAACATTGCCCAATTTATACTGCCCTTAATAAGATGCCACCCTCCTTGTGCTCTATAAAAAAAAAGGGAGGGGGGAGGGAGGATAGAGTTGGAAGGGAGAAATAATGAACCACTGATACAACAACAAAACAATGCTGCAGGTGTGTCTCTCCTGCCGCTAATTGTACAGGCTCCATCATGACTACAGCAGATAGCAGGACCCTTTAGCTCCACTTTGGGTCCTAGATGGTAAAACCATAAATCATAAATGACCTTCTGGGAGAGCTCTGATTTGTATCACTTATGTAGCTGGCTGCAATATCTATGCTTCTGTTCAGCCAACTTTTAAAGCTCGTATCTGTCTTGCCACCCGATAATCCTAGGTAACTTTATATGGCCAGAGTGACTAGCAACTCTCAGAATCCATTTCCACCAAATGTTCCATAAACGTTTACTAGGGGAGGAGCACTATACTCAGAAAGGGTCCATCTAAGTTGTCTCAAATTCAAGATCTGAGGGACAGTGGATATTAAAATGTAATCACTGAACTTATAAGCACTTCCAGCCTGCAAAATTATGTGTGCAAGCACTTTGACGGCGCAGTGCTTAAGTGCCCAAAATGCCCCAACTGTTGCTGATTCCATAAACATGAGAAATTCCTTGGCTTTAGTGGCTGAATCAAAAACGGTGATTCTATTTTCATGAGTCACTTGAAGCTTTGCTGGATACTGCAAAATGAAAGGTATGCACCTATCAACCAGATTCACACACAATGCTGAATATGTTTTCCTTTGTGGAGATACTGCCGCTGAGAAATCTTGAAACGTTAAGATTGGGATTCCTTCATACTACATGTTCCAGTTTTTCTAATATGCTTGGAGAATTTCTGCTTTTTGGGCAATGTTCAGGAACTGTGCTATTACCGGCCAAAGTCTCTCGCACTGCGATTGTTTAGCTCTCAGTCTGTGGCCATGCTCAATCGGTATGACGCCATGCTGCAAATTTAAGGACAGGGCGCCTATCAGCCATTCTGTGATCCTTGCAGCTACGCTACTATCTTGTATAATCTTCAGCTCGCAAATGCCTTCTTACACATGTATGTTTGGGATTTTAAAAGCATATGTGAAGATGACATGACGTGATGTAAGAAGGAAGGATGTGTGCCTTTTCTGCTCCGGGACCTTCGATTTCTCCCTGACCCTTATCTGAAGTTTTGCTGCCATCATGTGCTACTCACAGATCTTCCACACTCAAAAACAAGCACAATACTTGCTTAGTAAGTATCTAATGTCCCAAACTGAAATGGACCAGACTGGGTGACAGATTTAATTAAACAGGGAAGTGGGGTCCCGGAGCAGAAAAGGCTCACATCACGTCATGTCATCTTCACATATGCTTTTAAAATCCCAAACATACATGTGTAAGAAGGCATTTGCGAGCAAAATTGTATGTGTAAAAAAGGGGCAGTCCAGAGGCATTTCCAGGCAGGGCTAACATGAATGCATATAAATTGCTATATTAGAACTTCCCATAACGATATGAATAATTTTTGTTACTTGCATATATTTACATGTGCTAACTGAAAATAACTGTAAGTAAGAATTAAACTCCCTTATTGCCAAATATGGGCTGAGTGAGGCATGTGCGCAAACTGGAGGGAGTTCAGGCTGAAGAACCAGGAGGGTCTCGATGACCCACTAATGGACTGAGTGAATTGGTAGACTAATTGGTAAAACTGGTAATTTCACTGCCACACTCTTGCTACAAAATCTCCTGATTAACACGCATAAAATCCAATTTCAGGCAAGTAAATGCATGCAAATTATGTGGGTAGAAGCTCCATACATATATTTTTAAAGTTGCACGTATATTAAATCTTGAAAGTATTACTTATCCAGTCAAGTTCCGATTTATGGGGCAAATTTTCAAAGGGATACTTGCGTAACCCCTGAAAAGCTGCCCCTGCATGCGCCGAGCCTATTTTGTATAGGCTCGGCGGCGCGCGCAAGCCCCGGGATGCGCGTATGACCCAGGGCTTCGAAAAAGGGGCGGGAAGGAGGCGGGTCTGGGGGCGGTCCGAGTCCTCCGGCACAGCGGCCTGTGCCGGGGGATGGTGCGCCAGTGCGCGCAAGTTACACCTGCCTTGGGCAGGCGTAACTTCTGAAATAAAGATGGGGGGGATCTAGTTAGGTCTGGGTGGTGGGTTAGAAAGGGGAAGGTGGGGGGAGCTGTAGAAAAGTTCCCTCCGAGGCCGCTCCGATTTCGGAATGGCCTTGGAAGGAACAGAGGCAGCTTGTGCGGCTCGGTGCGCACACCGACCCTGGATTTTATAACATGTGCACGCCAGCACGCGTATGTTATAAAATCTGGTGTAGATTTGTTTGCGCTGGGTTGCGCGAACAAATCTGCCCCTATCTAAATAACTGATGCCACTTATCTGAAGAAGTTCCAATTTATCCAGATAAGTGGTGGCAAAGGCTTACTTACATCCTCTAATGCTGCTTATCCAGCTATCTTTATTTATTTAATGGGATGCCTGTAAGTTTGGTGGGGGTGGGAATAGGTGGAATAGGGGATCTAAGTAGAGCCCTGGGGAGTTTTACTACTTTGCGGGGTGTTCTTGAGGCCAAGCAGCCCTTTAAGCACTGGCAGCCCCACTGTCCTCAGGCCGCCATTGTATGTTTTTGATGGGCTTTCAGTGCTGTAGTATTTTTCCCCAAGGGGTGCAGGCTGTGTTGTTTTCGCGTGGGAAATAATATAATGTGAGTCACGAGCCACAGGGTTACTTCCTGTGGTTCTCTGATTCCTGTGGCTTAGTGAATGATGCCCTTAGACTGAAAGCCCTCTGGGGACAGGGAAATATCTAAAGGACCTGAATGTAATCCACTTTGATGTGGCTGACCAATCATGAAAGGCATAATATAGAAATATACACACACAACACAATTTCATATTTCAAAGTATGATGTTCAATTAAGTGATTTAAAAGAATAATTCTGGGAAGGGTTGTGGTGGGGATATGATAATTATTGAGTTTAATTATTAAAGTCTTAGGAGGTCCTAGGGGCTTGCAAATTAATTGGGCGGGATATGCAAGGCTGAAGACCTAAGAAAGTGGCTCCCAAACACGTCCTGGGGTACTTCCTGCCAGTTGGATCTTCAGGATACTGCAATGAATAAGCTTGTGCAGGAGATGGCTTAGAGCTGCCTCAGAGTCCATGGACGTATGATGGCTCACTGGCCCCATGCTAATTTTATTTTAAGGTTCTGCAGTTATTGGTGCTGCTGCACAAAGATCTACATCATTGCAGCCCAAACAGAATTGGAAGAAGGAGAAAGGAGGAGAGGGAAGGATGCTACCTCTGGGTAGAGAGTGAGGAGGGGAGTCAAAGCAGGGCTAGGCAGGAGGTTGAGGGGGCAGGACTGCTGCTGGCGGACAGAAGATTGGTAGAGGAGAGGGGACTGTTGCTGCTGCTGCTATTGGATAAAGGGTTGTGGGGGAGAGGGGTCTTCTGTTGCTAAGCAGGAGGTTGGGAGAGAGGGGTTGTTGGGCAGGAGGTGGGGGAGAGGGGGCTACTGCTGCTGGGCAGAGGAAGAGGAGGAGATGGGGGGAAACTGCTAGGCACTTTTAATTACCACCATATCAGCCTTCTGCTCACAAAAACATTGCAAAAAGTCTGCCTGAGTCAGCACTCCCTAATCTGCCAACAGCTCCTCAGAAATCTCTGTCTCTACCTGGGCCACCCCATCACCATTTTGTGCTTCTTTCTGGCTGCTCATGCTCTCACTGAAAGAGTCTTTGAAACTGGAGTTGTAGATATCTGCAGAATCTGCAAGAAGTAGAGAGATAGTGGATACCCTTCAAAGGGCTCTGCTCAAACAAATGGTAATTACTTGTAACCTGACTTGGCCACTGTTGGAAACAGGATGCTGGGCTTGATGGACCCTTGGTCTGACCCAGTATGGCATGTTCTTATGTTCTTATAACCCATGAGAGAAGGTGTGATTCTCGACCTAGTGCTCACTAATGGGATTAATGTCTCTAATGTCCAGAACAGGTATCCACCTGAGCACCAGTGATCATCAGATGGTATGGTTTGATATTGCAAATAAAATGGAAGTCACACGAAGACCCAAATTCTAAATTTCAAAAATACAGACATTGACAAAATGGGGATGTATCTGGAGGAAGAACTAGAAAACTGGGAGAAAATGAGCGAGGTGGAACAACAGTGGGCCAAATTAAAAGGAGCTATTACAAAGGCAACAAATCTATGTGTTAGAAAAATAAACAAATGTACAAGGAAAAAGAAACAGGTTTGGATCACAAAGGAGGTGGCTGAAAAAATAAAGGCAAAAAGAACAGCATTCAGAAAGTATAAAGGATCCCAAAAAGAGGAACACGGGGAAGAATACCTGGTGAAACTGGAAGAGACAAAGAAAGAAATCAGGAAAGCAAAAGGTCAAGCAGAAGAAAGGATTGACAAAGAGGTAAAGAGGTGACAAAACATTTTTCAGATATATTAGAGAATGAAAGAAGGCCCAAAGCGGTAGAGTGAAACTGAAAGGTGACAAGGAGCAAGGTGTAGAGACAGATGAAGAAATGGCAGAAAAATTACACAAATACTTCAGCTCTGTGTTCACTAAAGAAGATCCTGGAGAAGGACTGTTGCTGGTTGACAAGACCGTAAATGGGAATGAGATAGACACAACTCCTTTTGCAGAAGAGAATGTATTGGAAGAGTTAGGAAATCTAAAAGTAGACAAGGCCATGGGGCTTGATGAGGTACATCCTAGAAAACTATGGGAGCTCAGAGATGTCCTAGTAGGTCCACTGAAATACCTGTTCAATAGATTTCTGGAAACGGGAGTGGTGCCATGAGACTGGAGAAGAGCGTTGTGGTCCCACATCACAAGAGTGGTAGTAGAGAGAAGGCTGGAAGTTACAGGCCGGTTAGCCTCACCTCAGTGGTAGGGATATTAATGGAGACTCTACTAAAAGAAAGAATAGTGAACTATCTACATTTAATAAGTTGCTGGATCCAAGGCAGCGTAGATTCACCAGGGGAAAGTCTTGTCAGACAAATCTGATTGATTGTTTTGATTAGGTGACTACAGAATTGGATCGAGGAAGAGCACTTGTTGTGATTTACTTGAATTTCAGCGAAACTTTTGATATGGTCCCATACAGAAGGCTTGTGGATAAAATGAGAAGTTTGGGAGTCAGCACCAAGGTGGTGGAGTGGATTACAAACTGATTGACTGACAGAAGACAGTGGGTAATGATAAATGGAACCTACCCTGAAGAGAAAATGGTGTAAGAGTACCACAAGGACCGATATTGGCACCAATTCTGTTCAATATCTTTGTGAGTGATATTGCGGAAGAGACAGAAGTTAAAGTTTGTCTGTTTGCAGATGATACTAAGATCTGCAACACAGTGGACATGTCTGAAGGAGTAGAGAGAATGAAAAGTGATATAAGAAAGCTTGAAAAGAGGTCAAAGATTTGGCAGCTGGTATTCAATGCCAAGAAGTGAGGAGTCATGTATCTGGGATGCGGTAATCCAAAAGAGCTGAATGTCATGGGAGGGTGAAAGTCTGAGGTGCATGGATCAAGAGAGGGATCTTGGGGTGATAGTGTCTGGCGATTTGAAAGTGGCAAAGCAATGTGACAAGGTGATAGCTAAAGCCAGAGGAATGCTGGGCTGCATAGATAACAGGCCCTTGGGTGAGGCCTCACCTAGACTATTGTGTTCAGAACTGGAGCTCATATCTCAAACAGGACAGAGACAGGATGGATGTGGTCCAGAGAAGGTGTGGGGTCAGTATCGGAAGTCTTGTGAGGAGAAGCTGAAGGATCTAAATATGTATACTCTGGAAGACAGGAGATGCAGGGGAGATATGATACAGGCATTAAGATGCATGAACTTCAAACCTTTTCCATTGGAAAGAAATCAGTAGAACTAGTGGTCACAAAATGAAACTTCAGCGGGGACAACTCAGAACCAATACTAGAAATTATTTCTTCTCGGAGAGGATGGTGGATGCCAGGAATGCCTTTCCGAAGAGGGTGGTAAAGACGAAAACAGTTAAAGAATTTAAAGTGGCATGGAATAAATACTATGGATCCATAAAGGCTAGAGAATGGAAATGAAGAAAAGGATGCGTGAGGGTAACTTGGTGGGGTGGAGGTTACTACCCTTAATCTATAAGCCTTGATACTTTTCATGCAACTGCAACATTGCTCTCCACTTCAATGGCAGGGGGGGAAAAGGGAGTTGAATTCAGACAACAACCAATGAGGGCTCCGTCTTTTACAGGTCTGGGGAATTGATAAGCATGGGGGTAACCTGCAGGGAGCAGCAATTACTACCCTTAACAGAAGGGAAAGGAAGGGATTACTACCCTTAACCAATAAGTCTTGATGCTTTTGACGCAACTACATCACTCTCTTCTTTGATGGCGGTGGGGGTGGAAGAGGAACTGGATTCAAATGACAACCTACACAGGCCCTAACTTTTATGGCCTGGGGTACTGATACGCAGACATAAGTGAAAAAGTACAGGACTGCTTCTAAGGCCAAGTTGATAAGCAAAGCACATCAGCACTGCCTGAATTTTCAAGAAGGCTCATTGAATAACTTCATGGAGTAGCAGTTGCTACACTTAAAAGAAACATGGGGTAACCTGCATGGCGGGACAGATACTACCATAAGAAGCTTGATGGGCAGATTGGATGGACCATTTGGTCCTTTTCTGCCATCCTTATTATGTTACTATGTATGTTTGGTTTTCTTCTTACTTATTTGGATGCAAGTTCTACATTGACTGGAACCAACAGTTGTCTGATCCCATCTTTTTATCTTCTAGTATGCCACAAGGTTCAGTTCTCTCTCCTCTTTTATTTAATCTGTTTCTTTCACCACTGGCTACTCTGTTTAAGGATTCTGGATTTCGTCCTTCATTCTATGCAGAAGATATTCAAAATTTAGTATGTGTTAATACTCATATTCCATTAGATTTATCTGTATTTAATCATTGTCTAAATCAAGTGGTTCATTGGCTGACTACTCATAAATTACAAGTTAACCCTATGAAATCTGAGGCTCTTTGGTTTAGCCCCAGTTATGAATGGAATCTCGATTACACAGAGATAAGGTTACTACATTAGGGGTACAATTGGACTCTCGTCTTTCTGTGTCTCAATACATCTCTGCTATTGTTAAAGTTTTATTTTCTAAGATATAATTGTCATTTACATTCTTTATTAGAGCTATCAGATTTGAAATTACTTACTCTTGCATTTTTAATACCTAAATTAGATTACTGTAACAAATGCTTGGAGTATCTAATTATCAAGTCAAGCAGCTACAGCATTTACAGAATACTGCTGTAAGATTAATGTTTGGGCTACGAAAGTTTTACCATGTTTCTTCCATTTAAAAAAAGTTATATTTGTTTCCTGTTAGTTACTACATTCATTTCAAGATTTTGTTTAACTTTTGTGCTTTACATTTTGGTTTACGAGTTATCTTTTACCTTATACTCCAACTTGAACCCTCTGCTCTTCTCAAAAAGGTCTCCGCCTTCTTCCTCCTTTGTCTCTTATTCACCTTGATTCTATACAAGAATCAACATTTAGTTAACAAGCTCCTGCATTTTAGAATTCATTTCCCTTTGATATTCATGCTGAACCTGATTATTTAAAGTTTAGGAAGACATTAAAACATGGTTTTTCTATCAGGCCTTTGGGGATTTGGACTGAGATTAACCCATTCTTAAATGAAAGCTTTGATTTATAATTCAGTTAATATAAGACTGTGTTATTTGTTTATTTGTTCAATTTAATCTTTATTTATTTTAATTATTTTAAGTCCGTTTGTCTTTTTTATGGTTCTTATTTTTCTAGAATATAAATACATAATTCATTAAAAGCACACATAATGTTTATTTTATTTAAGAATTATGTTTTATTCTGTTTTTACAGGCAGTTTATAAAATTTTAATAAATGAAATAAATGTAATGAAAACTCTTGGAGGTCTACAAGTTTTTTTCTGGTGAGTCATCACGGCTTGCTGTGAAGAACTGCCCTGCAGAGTATGTCTACTCTACCAACTGCTTAGTACACTGAGAATCACCGTTTTAGGCAGCAGCCACAAGGGACTCTGGGCTTAAGCAGCCATCTAAGGTGGGTAACTGAAGCTCCTAGGCAAAGGATGGATGGTAGAGAGGGGGTGTTGCTGGGCAAGGAGTGGATGGGAGAGAGAAAGAGAAGGAATGCTGTTGGACAAGAAATGGAGGGGGAGAAACAGGAGGATGCAAAGCATGTCGTGGTTGAGGTGAAAGGGGGATGCAGGAAAAGTAATGGGGAAAAGAAAGAGGTGGATGCAAGGAATGCAGTGGTGGGGAAAAAGTGGTGAATGCGGGCAAGGAGCAGGGAGAGAGAGGGCAGCTTGCAGGGCATGGAGTGAAATGGGAGAGAAAGATGGGGTTGCAGAATACAGTGGAATGGGAGGGAGGGAAGGGCAGGGGAAGGAATGGAGGGGATGAGAAATGGGGGATGCTGGGCATGGGATGGGGGGACACAATGAGGGATGCTGGGTAGGGGGCGCTTTGCTGAAGCCATTGCCACCAGAGGGACAGCTGTGCCTTCGCCTATGGTTGGCCTATCAGTCAAATTCAGTTACCTACCTAAGATGGCTGCTTAAGCCCAGAGTTCCTTGTGGCTGCTGCCTAAAATGGTGATTCTCAGTGTAATAAGCAGCTGGTAGACATACTCTGCAGGGCAGTCTTCATAGCAAGCTGTGATGCCTGGGCAGCCATTGGTAAGTTTGGGGGGGGGGTTTGTAATTCTGAATATCGGCTCCAGAGACAGAAAAAGCTATTTTTGCCTTTATCTGCCATTATTTACTGTTACTATGAAAGGAAAATGTAATCTAAGGGAAAGTGAAGACAGGAGCTGGAGGAGAATAAAATAACAAAGAAAAATACAACAAAATGGAAAAACGAGAAGAGAGAGAACTGAGATGTAGAGGATTGAGGGGGAGAAGGTGGAGCCAGAGACACAAACAGGTGGGACAATGTTTATTTTACCAGTTCATAACACTTAAGAATAATAAAAATAAGTGAATTGCCTGAACATACACCAAATGACAGACTGTTTCATATCTAGCAATATCAACTGAAAAGAGATGTTCATGCCAAGCAATCAGACACGGTTCACAAATTAAACCCAATATCTGCAGCAGGGTCATATGCTGAACCTATTAGATGAGTCTGGTGCTTGCTTTCTAAACTGTTTATTGAAATTCTTAGTAATTAAATGTTAATTCCCACTGACAACTTGGACTATACCATGATGCATGAACTGCGGGTGTGGATGTTCACACTGAGCTAAACTTGCTTGGCTTTTCATGTGTTCATCAATCTTCCACACAGGCCAGTATTCTAAAAAACTTTTAAAGCTTTTAATAATTTTTCTCATTAAAAAAACAAACAACTTTATGAACCCACATGTTTCATAAAGGTAAAAAAAAAAAAAGCTGCGTTGAATTCACTATTTTTGTGATGTTTGGTGTTTTACTTCAGTTTAACTAGAATATTAGGAGCTGGTATCTGTATAATTCACACATGTGTTTTATGACGACATTAAAACTGTCTTCAGGATGATTTGTTTATGCAAGCATTTTTCATTCCTTAGTTCATAACTGGAAAAAATCACACACTTGAATCTTTTTCCTGTTTAGGCTTTCAAGACCCAGCTATGGCTCCACTGAGAGAGGGTGTTCCCAAAATGTCATATTTTATTTTTTAAGCACGATCAGAAAACACTTGTAAAACTGAAGGGGAAGTTATTACACAAGGCATATACAGTGAAAAAATATATATTTTTTGTGGTACCTCCCTTTTTAAAAAGCAATCTCTGTCTCACTTTAAGATTCCAGCTCTCAAAGAATCCTATTTAGACGATTCTAGAAGGTTCCCTCCAAAAAACATGAATTCAAATTCCTGTGGTTGTCCTATTAGTCAAATCATTACAGAGACTGTGAGTATTGTCCAAGCCAATTCAAGGAGTGGCTTTAATTGCTCTGTTTTCATCATCTCCTAAAATCACAAGCGGCTTCATGTCAGACAGAGCTCATGCTGTCTCCCAGGATTCTGCAAGCAATTGACTAGCCTGGCCAGTTTTGAAGAGATGAGGCCAGCTGTTGGCAAAACCCTTAAACTTGCAACCTGAGTACTGGAATAGCTGAAAACTTTTAGGTCTGACCCGGAGTCTCTGCTTCAGGACTTCAGAAACATAACATAGAATATGGCAACAGACAATAACTGCAAGGCCCATCTCATCTGCTCATTCCTGTTGCAAAACCACAGCGCCTACACAATCTCAGGGCTTTACCAGCACATCCTTGTAAGTAAGGACCCTCTGTGTTACCCCATCCTTCTTTAATTATATTACTGTTTTTGTGTCTCTACCACCAATAGACGGAAACCGTTCCATGTATCCACCACCCTTTTTTGTAAATAAATGTTTCCTATATTTACTCCTGAGTCTATCTATTTTGAACCTCTTGTCCTCTGCTCTTTCCACTAGAAAATGTTTGCTTATTTTGCATTATTTATTCCTTTGAGATAGCTGAATGTCTCTATTATAGCCCTCACTCCCTCCTCTATTCTAGGTAGTGATGAATTAAAAATGGAGGGAATGAGCAAGATGGGGAAGTTGCTCAGGACCCAAGCCTGAGAGGACCATACAGAGATGGATTAAGGATAAAGGGTTATGGGAGGCCTATAGTTGATCTAAAACATTTTATCAACAATTTCTGTATCAACTGGGGCCCGAGGCATCCTTAATCCATTCCTGCTTCTTGGGTATACATGTTTAAATCTTCAAGTCTCATTTTATCCGTTTTACGATGCAGATTCTGCACCACTTTGATGGCCCTTCTATGGTCTTCCTTTGTTCTTATCTATAGCCTTTTAGGAATTATGGCCCCCCCCAAATTGCACACAGATGTTTATTATATTTTATTTATTAAAAATATTTATAACCTGCATTATAAAAAAAACTTATTCTAAGCAGGTAAAATTAACTCTCTAACAGCTAGATTCATCATTCTGCTATATTTATAGCAAAATGATGAGTCGCGTTAAAAAAAGGGACGGGGTGAAATTGCACAGCTGGACGCATTGCAGTGGTGCATTTTTGCCCACTATGGTTGCAGGTGGGCCGCATACTTTTACACCCATAGTGCCACAAGAAAAGATGTAATGTGGAAAACATTATTGCCTGCAGCACTGCTGGGCCATAACCAAACTCAAATCCCAACCCCGCCCACACTCCTCCCCTTCCCCTCATTTAAAAAATACTACCACGATATGGCCGTTATTGCATGCGGTAGGGCATTATCACACACGATAAGGCCCTAACGCACGCAATAAAGCCACATCACATTTTGATAAATGACCCTATAAGTTATCTTACCAACTTATACAGAGGTATTATCATGTCTTTTTTCTAGTGAGTAGGTCTCTCCTTATGAACCCTAGCATTCCTCTAGTTCTCACTACTGCCTTGTCATGCTGTTTAGCTACCATGAGATAAGATATGATCGCCTTCTTATCTCCCTTCAGATTAGAGAACATCAGTACTTCACCCTCTATCATGTACTGCTCTTTTGGATTTCTGCACTCCACATGAATTAGTTCACATTGTTTTTCCATTAAATCTTTGTTCCTATGTCTCAGTTTAGTGGGGTGCGGCCCTCTTCTATAGCACTGTATTACTATGGTGCCAGCAGTACAGCAGGAGCAAGGGAGGAAAAAGCAGGAAGCGCTTCCCTCTTATACACCTGCTTCCACCTCCTCCTGGTGTTCTTTGGTTATGTTTGGATGCTCGAAACCAATAGGCATGGAGGAAGTAGAAGCAGAAGTGCAAGAGAGTTTCCCACACTTGTGGATGCTCAGAGTAGCGTGGACTGAAGCAACAGCAGTGCTGCTGCAGAGAAGAGAGAACAAATGAGAAAAAGGAAAACAATGTCAAAAGGAGAAGAGAGGTGAAAGCAAAGGATAAAAGGGGGAGCCACCAGGGCTGGTGGAAGGTTCCTTGGGCGATTTCAAAATCTGGTGCCTCCTCCCTAGTTGACATCATTGCTACTGATGTCTATCTCTAAGCCCCTGCTTCTTCCCCTGTCTGATGGTGTCCATCAGTCAATACCTGGGAACTCAGGGGTTAGATCTGGTTCTCTTGGACAGCACCCGGGACCTAGAAATCACAGTTTCTAATCAACAGCAGCCTCTTTCCTCAGTCTGTGCTGAGGAGTGGTGGGCACCTGGACCTGGTCTGAGGCAGGAGGAAGCTCTGCTGCCAGTTCTCTACCTCTGGATTGCTTCCAACTATCACAATGAGCCAATCAGCAGTGAGAGGCAGGGAAGTACTTTCTTGTTAACAGTACTGCAACGACATGAAGAGGAAAGGGCAAGATACTGTGTACGCATGACTGAGTGAGAGAGATCAAAGGGGAGAAAAACTATGTGTGATGGAGGACCAGAGAGAAGAGAGGACACGAGAACATGTGCATGTGTGTGTCTGTGTGTTGGGGGGTGGGGCTGAGTGAAAAGAGAGATCAAGAGTAGGTGCTGGGTGGGAACAGTGAGGACAGAGAGCAACTGAGTGGTGGGAAGGAATAATGTGAGAGGAGGAAGCGAGCGAGAGAGTGAATGTATGTGTATCTGAGAGAGAGAGAAAAAGGGAGGAAGCAAGAATGTGGGGAGATTCAGAAGAGGGAGTAAGGATTGGGAAAGAAAGGGACAAGAATGTGGGAGGGGGAGGGGGAATGAGAGAAGGCAACCAGAAGAGAAAGCAAGAGTTGAGGGAAGAAAAGAGAGAGCAAGAATGGGGGAATGAGAGGAAAGAGCAAAAGTGTGGGGGAAAGAGAAAGGAGAACCAACAGCTGGAGTAAAAAGGGTAGGGCAAGACAGATGAGGGATAAGTTGACAGCAAGAAGGAGAGAGGGTTGAATTAGGGGAAGATGAGAGCAAGGGTGTTATAATCTGGTGTGGTTGTGGACCCTGGATCGTAGTGAAAGCTGACTCCACCCACAGAGAGGAGCCCTGTGGGGACTCACTACGATAGGCGTGGTCTCAGCAGAGACAGACACAGAAGTGAGAGACTTTATTATACTGGAATCGTGGATGACACCCACTGCATGGGGAAGAAGATACAGTCCAGAGTAGTAAGGCTGCTCAATGATGATATCCCTGGTAGTGGCCCGCAGAGCGGAGTACGCCAGGAAACTCCTCTCTTGACACCCCTCAGGGTAGATCTGGTAGTGGCCCGCAGCAGGGGGTATGCCAAGGATCAGCAAGTAGCAGTTCAGAGAGGTGCAGATCAGCAGAGTGAAGATGATGATGGAACTTACTCCGTAGTGTAGACAGGTAGCTGGGATGAGCACGGTAGTGGCCCGAGGCATGGGGTACACTGGCGGTTCTGTCAGCAAGTTGGTGGAAGCGATAGTAGTACTCACAAGGCTGAACTGGTAAGGTCCCGAATAAGGACAGCAGGAATCTCCAGGCAGAAAGACCCTCCGAGGAGCGAATAGCCAGAACATAACAAGGCCCCCGAGGAGCGGGTACCTAATTCGTTATACGTCCAAGGTTCAGGAAGCAGTTTAAGTAGTGAAGCAAAGCGTCTCCGAATGGAGTGGAATAAACAGGAAGGAAGTCCTTGCTAACTTGTAGGAAGCATAGGCTGGCTGGGTTAAATACTTCTGGCAGGTGACATCATGCGGAGGGGCCGCCCCTGAGGTTCCCGCCATGACGTGCGCGTGCCTTAGGTAATCCCCGATTCAAGATGGTGGATGGGATTGCCTACACCATCCCGGGGATGCTGGGGAAGGCGGCGTTTGCAGACTGAGGCCGCCATGGCTCTGAGAATCGCTGGTGCAGGGAAAAGAGAAGTGAGGAGCAATGGTCGCAGCCATCTGAGACCGACGGGCTCAACAAAGGGAAGTGGGGAAAAAAGGTGGTGAATGGAGAGAAGAAAGAGAAAGGGGTATGAGAAACAGGGAAGGCAGGAGATGGAAAAAGAGCACCCTGGGTTGGAGGAAGGCATCCAGGGTGATAATGTAGAAGGAAGGGGATGAGGAATGGAGACGAAAGTGCATGAGACCGAGGAGAAAGAACGGTGAAAGCAGAGCAGGTAAGCTGAATATGAATAGAAGAAGGAGAGAGAAAAAGAAGGAAGAAAGTATTAAAGTATTGCTGCTGAAGGAAAAAGATAAAGAAGAGAGAGAACGGAAACAGAAAAGACAAAGGAAGGAGGTCACTAGAGAAAAAAGAGAACACAAAGAAAGGAATAGAGAGAAGGACAGAGGATAAGAAAAAAAAGATGCTGAACTACAAAATCAAACCAGAGACACCAAAGGTTGTAAACTATTTTATTATCTGATACAGAATATAAATTAAGAAAAAGTAGTTCCTTGGCAGGGAAGGAGAGGTGGAGGAAGAGAGAAAGTCTCCACAGCCCACCTATCTCACCCCCACTAATCTCAGAGTGAGCAGAACTAAGAAGTTCCCAAGTATGGATGTTTCCCAAACAAAACAAGCAGTGGAAAGAATAAAGAAGGATAGAAGGATTATGGCTCTCATACAGCTAGGACAAACCATTGCCTATAAGCTACAGCTTTTGTTTTTTGGTTTAAACTGATAAACCCTGATAAAACGCCACCAATGCAAATAAAATACAATAAAATAAAATAGGTGCTTCTTGGAAAAACACCAAAAAACTCCCACTACCCCTACTCTCACCCCTTCCCCCTTGTCTGTTCCTGCCCCACTTCCAGCTGTCGTCCTGCTCCAGTGTTTTTGCTCCATGCCTCTCCGGGGTTCCTGATCCTGAGCCTGCACCAGTGTTACAGCTGCTAAGATGCCGCAGAAGTCTGGTTTTACTGGTCTTGGCTCAACCTTCATCTGACCTCTTCACATACACCTCTTCCTAATGTACATTTGCTAGTGACTAGCCATACCATGACATTTACCTGTTCATTTCTATCACCCACAAACAAATTGTCTCTAGTGAAATGAGTCTGACGTCTTCAAATGTGAATGCCTCTGTTTTGCTTTCTTTTGCTGACTTAGAAGGATCTCTTTGATCAAGTGTCCACCAACCAGGAAAGAGGGATATGCTTCTGTAGTTTATATTTACACTTCATAAATCATTCATACAGCATGTGCATTAATCCTTTTCCATCCTGCTATATGTTCAGTGCAAGATTACAGAAATTCGTCTGCACGGTCTACAAGGTATGTAGTACTTCAGCAGGGTGTCACCTGATTGTGGTTGAACGCATGAAGAGGTCATTGAAAACACAATAATTTCTTTAGCAGGGAAAATGTTTTTAATGGTATACTTGGTGGCTTTCTCATCAGATATACGCATCCTACATTCTTTTCTTGGCCCGAGAAGCAGGTAACTGGATCAAACTCCTACAGAAATTCTGTTGCTAAAAATGTTTTAGATCACCAGTCAATAATATTTTTCTGTGGGGGAGAGACAGCCTGATGAGCCTGATTAAAAGCCTCTAGAAGATAACACTGGAATGCAAATGTAAGTGTTTGAAAACATTCCTGGTAGAATGTTCTTCAATAAGAAGCACTGTGCAGTGTCATGCAGGGGTTAGAATCAGGGCCTGTGCAAGCGTATTAGGTGCCCTGAGCGAACCTTACTGCCTTGTGCCTTCCTCGCCAACCTTCCTGCACAATTAAAAATTATGCATTTTTAACAACAAATTTTACATGAATAAGGATATTCAAAAACAGTCTTCTGAGGTAAAAATATTCCTTTCAACAAGTATACTATATTTGCTGTGGTTCCAACCAGAAAACCCTGCAAAAAAAAAAAAACCATTTGAAACCCATATGGTATTAGGCCTATTGTAAGGCATGCTGGGTGTGGGCTTGGCCTTTAGCAAGCCATGAGTAAACTGAATCACAATTACAATACAGTAAACCTCCCATACCAAATCAGCACTAACTGCCAGCACTCAAACAATAGCAACCTCACCTTTGAAAGACAACACTGCAAATATTACACCAGGCCATAAAAACTAATACAACTCATATCAGGAAAACAAAACAATCCAGACTATTATAGATCCCTAGATAGAAACTGCACAGTGGCAGAGTACCTCATCTCGGTCAAACATGCAGAACACAGACAGAGCCTCATCAAGTGCAGAATAAAGAGACCATAAAGTATAAACAGAAGTGTGCAAACAAAAACTGAACAAGAAATCGTAACATGTTAAATCCTATATGCAGTGAAACAATGGAAAAACAGAAACATCATTTCTCATAAAACATTTTTAAAAATCCATATAAAATATCAATCATAATAGTAAAACCATACTAATAAAAATAATTTCAAAACATCTGATGAATAGAATAACAACCAATAATTTAAAACTCATATAAATATTTGTAAACTTGTTCCAAACACCAATAAAATATTTTACAACAGCAGTCATCAAATATTAACCAACAAGCCGTAAAGCCCGTTAAAACGGGCTACATCCCTCTGTCTCTCACCTCCCCCTCATTCTCTCTCCCCTCACTCTTCACCACCCCCCTCCCCCACCCACTCCTCTCCACCCTCCCTCTCCTCTCACTCAGTCCCCCCTCTCCCTCACTCCCTCCCACTCAGTCCCCCCTCTCCCTCCCTCCCACTCACTCAGTCCCCCTCTCCCTCCCTCCCTCCCACTCACTCAGTCCCCCTCTCCCTCCCTTCACCCACCTCCATTTCCTCCCGGCGCCGTAAGCGCGACTTCCCGCAACCCTCACCCGGCTCCATTAACTCCTCCCGCTCCTGCCGGCAGATCTCGGGGGGGGGTCACTCCCGCGCGCGCGGCAGTGACCCCCCCGAGATCTGCCGGCAGATCTCGGGGGGGGGGGGCGCGGGAGTGACACCCCCCCCCCGAGATCTGCCGGCAGATCTGGGGAGGAGAAGCAGCGGCACCGCGCGCGCGGCGCCGCTGCTTCTCCTCCCGCTCCTGCGGCCCCACCGCCATTTTTTTTTTCTGATCGACATCCTTGCCCGCACATGCGCAGTAGAGCTGCTCTCTACTGCGCATTTGTGGGCACGTCGGTCAAGCTTCATTTATCTAGTTAGATAATTAAAACTAACACAGATAAAAAAAAAAAAAACCAACTCTCCCCGCTTTCCATACCTGAGAACTTCTGATTTCCAGATGCCCTAAAATTGTCATGGATTAGCTGGGAGAGGAGGAATTGTTGCACATAAACTTTCTCCATTCTCATATACACACATAAACTCTCACATATGCTCACATACTCATGTTCACTTTCTCTCACTTACTCTTCTCCCACTCTGGAACTTTAAGAGGCAAGTGGCAGCAGCAGCTTCCTCCTCCTTTAATCTGTGTTGCCAGGGCTCCTCTTCTTTCTTCTGGCTGCACAGGCCAACACCTCCTGCTGTTTAGGTCTGATGCTGGTTCAACACTATGGCCTGCACCGCTTTTTTTTACCTTGCTTCGGCTCTCTACCTGCTGCTCTTTACAGCTGTGCAGGCCAATGATGCAGTCTGTTCCTGCCAGTAATTGAATCTCCTTTTTCCTTCCCTCGCAACACCACTTCCTCTTCTGGGCCCATGCAGGTGGGAAGAAGTAGATACAATCACGGCACTACCTCTAAAATGTGTGGTGCTCCAGGCTGCCAGTTAGTGCTTCCGCTGACCTTGGTTAGAACCCATATGATGGCACTGACAAACTTTCAGGCTCATACAGAAAACTGCGTGGGAGAGACGGTGCTCCGAGGCGAGCACCTGCTCTCCCAATGCACGCCCAGGCACCTCTCCTGAGCACGCGATTCAGTATTTAAATTAGTGCCCGCGCTAATAAGGAGGTGCTAGGGACACTAGTGCGTCCCTAGCACCTAAATTGGCGGAAGCGGCGGCTTTAACAGCCGACGCTTAATTTTATCAGCGTTGGTTTTCTAACCCGCTGACAGCCATGGGTTCGGAACACGGATGCCAGCAAAATTGAATGTTTGTTTTCCAACCCATGGGCAGATTTTTTTTTAATGAGAGAGAGAGAGAGAGTCAGTCTAGCCGTAATGCCCTCATACTAGATAGGTATTTATATCTCTATAGGAGGCCCACCTAGTAATTCAAGGTGAGGTTTAGGTATTAGTGTAGGGGTTAGGGGCCACTTTGACATTCAAAGTGAGACGTACGAACAGAACAGTGCTCTCTTGTGAAGATTTGATGATCTTCGGAGTAAGTCACACAAAGATGAGATTTGTACAATGTTCTCTCAACCTAGCTTGATGTTACCCAGGTAGAGAATCCATCAAGCTAGGTTGAGAGAACATTGCACAAATCTCATCTTTGTGTGAGTTTCCTCACTGCAAAGGTCATCAAATCTTCACAAGAGAGCATTGTTCTGTTCGTATGTCTCACTTTGAATGTCAAAGTGGCCCCTAACCCCTACACTAATACCTAAACCTCAACTCATAAGAACATAAGAAAATGCCATACTGGGTCAGTCCAAGGGTCCATCAAGCCCAGCATCCTGTTTCCAACAGTGGCCAATCCAGGCCATAAGAACCTGGCAAGTATCCAAAACTAAGTCTATTCCATGTTACCATTGCTAATGGCAGTGGCTATTCTCTAAGTGAACTTAATAGCAGGTAATGGACTTCTCCTCCATGAACTTATCCAATCCTTTTTTAAATACAGCTAT
Source organism: Rhinatrema bivittatum (assembly GCF_901001135.1). NCBI lineage: Eukaryota > Metazoa > Chordata > Amphibia > Gymnophiona > Rhinatrematidae > Rhinatrema > Rhinatrema bivittatum. The sequence continues at coordinate 88,037,523 of NC_042617.1, read as the reverse complement.
ACTAACTGCACTAACCACATCCTCTGGCAACAAATTCCAGACTTTAATTGTGCGTTGAGTAAAAAATACTTTCTCCGATTAGTTTTAAATGTACCCCATGCTAACTTCATGGAGTGCCCCCTAGTCTTTCTATTATCCGAAAGAGTAAATAACTGATTCACATCTACCCGATTCATCTACCCGATTCACATCTACCCATTCTAGACCTCTCGAGTTACTAAGTGGGCCTCCTATAGAGATATAATTACCTATATAGTATGAGGGCATTATGGTTAGTCAGTCTCTCTCTCACTCTCCCCTAGGCTGACTCTCAGGAGCTTCAAACTACTAAAAACAGCATTTGCAAAAACATCGCAAAGCGCGATAAAGCCCTATCGCACGGCTTTACACAAATGAAAAAGGTGTAGTAGATACAGCTTCGCAAAACTGTGAGCCTTGGCCACAAATCCTCCCCTTTTTCTCATTTGCATCACACAATGCGTTATAGTGCTTTCGCATGCTTTAAAGGTATTTTTGGCATGCGAAAACACCTTAACGCATGCGAAAACGCCATATAGCACTTTGATAAATGACCCCCTAAGTTGGCAATTCCAATGTAGTATCCACTATGACACCTAGATCTCTTTACTGGGTGGTTACACCTAAGATAGAACCTAACATTGTGCAACTACAACAAGGGTTATTTTTCCCTATATGCATCACTTTGCACTTGTCCACGTTAAATTTCATCTGCCATTTGGAAGCCCAATCTTCCATACTTGCAAGGTCCTCCTGCAATTTATTACAATCCTCTTGAGATTTAACTACTCTGCATAATTTTGTGTCATCCACAAATATGATCATCTCACTCATTGTATCCCTTTCCAGATCATTTATAAATCTTTTAAAAAGCACCAGTCCAAGTACATATCCCTGAGGCACTCCACTGTTTACCTTTTTCCACTATGAAAACAGACCATTTAATCCTACTCTCTGTTTCCTGTCTTTTTATCAGTTTGCAATCCAAAAAAGGACATCACCACCTATCCAATGACTTTTTAGTTTTCTTAGAAGCCTCTTATACTGGACTTTGTCGAACACCTTCTGAAAATACAAATACACCACATCCATAGTATGGGCTGGGCCCATACTATGGAACACGATGCCACCCGAACTCAGATTACAGAATAATCTCAAAACTTTTAAGAAAAATCTAAAAACATGGCTCTTTAAAAAAGCCTTCACTAAAGAGTGTGGAGGGTAGAGAATGAAAGTACAAGGTAATGCAGATGAGAATGAATTTAATCAATCCTACTTTTAAGAAGTAATATTTCAAAGCGATAGTAACTCAATAATATACCTGGACTTGACCAACATTACTCAAATAATGATTTTATTTATGAAATTGTAACCGAACTTTTTTGGCACCTGTTAGAATGTAAGATATCCTACATTTACTTACCTTAGTCTATGTGCCTATTTGTAAACCGTTGCGATGGTATATAACTTAGCGACGGTATAGAAAAGTTTTTAAATAAATAAACATCTACTGGTTCACCTTGTCCACATGTTTATTCACCCCTCCAAATAAATGTAGGAGATTTGTGAGGCAAGACTTCCCTTGGGTAAATCCATGCTGGCTGTATCCCATTAAACTATGTCTATCTAAATGTTTTGTGATTTTATTTTTATAACAGTTTCCATGATTTTTCCTTGCACTGAAGTCAGGCTCATCGATCTATAGTTTCCCGGTTCACCCCTGGAGACCTTTTTAAATATCGTGGTTACACTGGCCACCTTCCAAACGTCAGGTACAATGGATGAATTTAATGATAGGTTACAAATTAATGGAAATAGGTCTGAAATTTCATTTTTTAACTCTTTCAGAGACCTGGGGATGTATACCATCCAGTCCAAGTGATTTACTACTCTTCAGTTTGACAATCTGGCCTACCACATCTTTCAGGTTCACAGTGATTTGGTTCAGTTCATCTGAAACTTCATCCTTGAAAACCATCTCCGGAACAGGTATTTCCCCAAAATCCTCTTCAGTAAACATGGAAGCAAAGAAATTGTTTAATCTTTCTGCGATGGCCGTATCTTCCCTAAGTGCCCCTTTAACCCCTTGATCATCTAAAAGTCCAACAGACTCTTTTGCAGGCTTTCTGCTTTGGATATATTTTTAAAAGTTTTTATTGTGAGTTTTTGCCTCAATGGCTAACTTCTTTTAAAATTCTCTCTTAGCCTGTCTTATCAAGAGACAGTACCTCCTACAAAACAACTGTCAAATATTATCAGACCCAATATTCCCCACCCTGAGTCTGGTTATATTTCTAGAATCAAGGAAATGTCTAAGCTGAAAGGGCTAAAAGAAAATATATTTAACATTGTCAAATTTAATAAGCATTTGCAAGGGTAACAAAGAAACATTTCTGCTTCAACAGCATTAACTTGTTGATGCAAAACAAAAAAACATTTTCCTTCTCTCCTGCATAATTCTAAAAAGGTCTGTGTTCCAAAAAGAGAATCTATTTTTTGCAACAACAAAAAAAAATTATATACATATATATATATTAACAAAACACACTGGCATCTAACAATTTATAAGGTCTATGTACCAAATATTATATAGTAAAAAATAATAGTATTACATAGGGATGTGAATCGTTTTTGACGATTTAAAATATCGTCCGATATATTTTAAATCGTCAAAAATCGTTAGGGCCACGATACAATACCAATTCCCCCGATTTATCGTTAAAAAATCGTAAATCGGGGGAAGGGGGAGGGCAGGAAAACCGGCACACTAAAACTCCCTAAAACCCACCCCCGACCCTTTAAATTAAATCCCCCACCCTCCCGAACCCCCCCCCAAATGCTTTAAATTACCTGGGGATCCAGCGGTGGTCCAGAACGGCGGCGGTCCAGAACGGCCCCCTCAATTGAATCCTGTTGTCTTCAGCCGGCGCCATTTTGCAAAATGGCCACCGCAAAATGGCGGCGGCCATAGACCAAAACGATTCGACGCAGGAGGTCGTTCCGGACCCCCGCTGGACTTTTGGCAAGTCTTGTGGGGGTCAGGAGGCCCCCCCCAAGCTGGCCAAAAGTTCCTGGGAGTCCAGCGGGGTTCTGGGAGCGATTTCTTGCCGCGAATCGTTTTCCGTACGGAAAATGGCGCCGGCAGGAGATCGACTGCAGGAGGTCGTTCAGCAAACAAAACAAAAAACAAGCACATCTGTGGGGGGAGGGGGAGGCTTGAGATGGGGTACAGGGATGTATGAATTGTTGCTAATTGCTTAAGCTGTTCAATGCTGTTTAATGCTAAAACCTCAATAAAGACATTTATAAAAAAAAAAACAAACAAACAAAAAAACAAGCACATAACCGTGTTGCACCCTTGTTCAGGCATGAAAGATATTAACAATGTAGCCCTGCTGGACTCTTCTTGACAACGTTCTACTTTCAGTCCAGTAAGGTCAAGACTGTCCAGAGATAGATGACCTTCCTTTTGACAGCTCCTGTCTTCCCAGCAGTAGATAATATGGCTCTGTTAATTAGAGGAGCATCTTCATATAGAACCTTAAGCACTTCAAACAAGTATATTTTGAACATATCCTCTAGGATCACATTCGTAGTTTTGGGGAAGTTCAAAAACTGCTAATCTATGTGCTTGGACTAGTTCTCAAAAGACTCAAGCTTACAGTGGATGGCCATAGCAGTATTCAGAGCCTACAAGTCACCCATGCTATGTACCAGGACAGCCCTCTTCTCCTTATGTTCTGCAAAATGAGTCTCCTGTTTCTGTGTTTGTGCATGAAAATGACCAAAGTAACAGTATCAGATGAGTATTTAACAACTGAAGACTCCAGGCTTACCAGTGCAGGCCATATGGAATCAACTGTTACTATGGCAGAATTAACAAGAAGGCTTCTCATTTCCCATAGTGAGGCCAATAAGCAAAGGAAAAGGCTTAGAACTAATTTAATGTAATCTGGTTAATATACGGCCCTTGAAGGTCATCAAAGGACTGTCCAATGTGGTTTACAGATAAACAAAAATACATAATCTAATACATAATCGAGTATATCTTAAAAATGCATAATAAATACATAATCAAATACATGTAACCCTCCTCTCCGGTTTATGGACCAGGAGGGCAAGGGCACATGAGGGTCCCGGGGCCAATCCATTAACTTTCTCCCACTATGACACAATCCAAGGGCCTCAAAACAGGGTTCTTTTTTCCAATGGGAGGGAGGGGGGACCAAACCTCTAGGGCCCAAGATGGCTGGGGTGACTCTCAATTTGTCACCCCAGGGGGTAACGGGTCTTTATTCACTTCAAGGGATGTGAGTGCCACAAAAGAATCTGAAGGCTCAGACTGAGTGTCCAAAATTATATCTTTACTGTCAGAGCTCTTAAATAGCAAATTGGCACTGTTCACATCAGTTCTTGGCTTGAAACAGGTCAAATTTACAGCTCTCCACTTTATCTTTGTTATGAACCCTCCTGTAGCGCTGCTACGGGAGGCTCCTTACCTCTTCCTGGAGGCCGCTCCGAAGCCAGGGTCTCGCCTATGAACTATCCAGGATTTGCTCCAGGGCCTTGGAGGCCTCGATGTCCTTGGGGCCTGCCCAAGGCTGCTTGTGTTTGCACGGACTTCCTGGTTTGAGCCACACCCTTCTCCCTAGGGGCCGGCCCACAGCACTCCTCCGTAGTTATAGGGCCAGCTAGGTGTGGGCCACCCAAACTCCTCCCAGGGAGTCGCCGGTCTGCAGCCCTATAAAAAGACTTCAACTTCTAGTCAGCCTTGCCTTGCATCGGAGTTACTTCACGCTGGAGGCCCCTGCCTGTCAGAGCTCTGTCAGGTCTTCTTCGTGGAGCTCCTCTTTGTTTCGTCTCGCTATGTCAAGTTATGTCTTCATGCTATGTCTTTGTGCCTGAGGTCCTCGTCCAGGTGTCCTGGTGTTCGTCTCCTGTTGTCTTGCATTGATCCTCTGTTTCCTGATGTTCCAAGTTCCTTGATGTCCTGCTCCTGTGTCTTCGTCTTCAGCGCTCCTGAGCCTTCTGGTCCTGTCAGGCCGTGCTCTCTCGGATGACGTCTTTCCTGAGCGTGGAGTAGCCTACAGGTGGACTGGTGTTCTGTGCTCCTGAGCCGTCATGTCCTGCCAGCCATTGGTGGAGCTTTGGACGACATCGGCTCAGTCGTTGGAGTTCTGCTTCGACTGGATCCTTCCCTGCGCTTGTCCCGCTCCCAGCGTGGTCCGTGACCAGCCTCCTCGGGCTGTGTAGGGCGCGCAGTGGGACAGGGTGGTCTGCGACTCAGTCCCTTGGGCGGGCTGAGTAGGGCGCCCTGAGAGACAGTGCCAATGTCCTTCCGCCCAGCTTCTCGTCTCGTCTGAACTTCGTCAGTTCCTTGTCTCGTCCTGGATGCCGTTGCATCACTCTTGGTATCATGTCTTGTTCCTGATGTCGTCGCATCGACACTGGTCCGGGATGCTGTCTCATCGACCATTGGTCTGTGATGTCTTCGCATCGGCTTTGGTGTCAAGTCCTCATCCGTGATGCCGTTGCATCAATCCTTCTGTCATGTCTTCGTGTCAAGGCCCATCTGCCCTCGACCTCAGGCCAGGCCTACTGCTCCATGCCGATCCAAGCGGCAGGTCTGAAAGGGCTCAGAATGGTCAGAGGACCATTCACGTTCCAACATCATCCTGTTGTTGACCTTGGGAGCTTGCAGGCCTGGCAGAGGGTAAGACCGTCAGCCATGGTGGAACACGCCGACAACCCTCTGTTCGGTCCTGGATCCGTCTGGGGTCGGGCTGAGGCCCAAGGGCACACTAAAACACCCCCTACGTAACAATCTCAGTATTAGGCAGGAAAACTCTCACCCTCCATGAGTTTAGATAAGCAAGGTTCCCAGTAGGGCAGGGCATCCTTAAATGGGATGGAAAACCACTTCCAAAAATATTGATTGGCAAAAGAATTAGTTTTTGCACCATCTCCCTTAAGTGTCTCTTTCCCAGGGTGAAGAATCCACTGAGGGTCCTCACAATAGAAATTTAGGCCTTAATCACAGTTTTCTTCTTCAGTTGTAGTGGGGAACCCAGCATCTCTATACAGATATTTCCTCTTCAGGAAGGAAGGGTGGCCAAAAACTTCCTTCTGGGATCTCAGAAAAAATCTTCATGCAAAGGCAGAAAAGTCTGGAATCCTCCTGCAGCGGGTCATGATTTGGAATCTTCCCTACCTCTTATTTATTTCTTTACTTAAAGGTTTTATATGCCGTCATTCGACGTGAGAATCACTAGTTCATAATGGTTTACAGGAAAAACATTCACAAATAAAATGAGTGTTACAATGTGGATAGACATTCATAGAAACGGAAGTAATATAATGGCAGACTTCTAACATAGGAACAGAGCTAGATTAAAGGGGTTAGCGAGGGGGGGTTTTTGTTTAAGAAATTTATATAGGTTATCTGAGACATGGGGAACTGGGTATTTTAGTAAAGTAGAAGGCAGCTTTGAATAGCCAAGTTTTTAAGTTGCTTCTGAATTTCTTTTTATCTGTTAATGTTTGAAGTACTTCAGTCATGGAATTCCAAAGTTTAGGGCCAGCAATTGAGATCGCTCTATCTCTAGTTAGTGTTAGATGAGAATCTTTTAAGTTTGGGATTGTTCTCTGATCTGAGAGTTC